>NC_056737.1:258286967-258316967 GCF_019279795.1 Protopterus annectens
TTTGAACTGAGTTGTCTGACACCTCAAGAATACAATCCTGTGTGAAGGAGTCAAAAGAGACTTTTGAATGTTCTCTTGGATTGAAAGCTTGTGTAATAAATCTCTCACCCGAGTGGAAATAAGCTATAACTGGAGCTAGACTTTCTGTGAACAGTCTTGGTGCAGTGGATAGTCTAAAGGTTATGTCACAGAACTAATAAAGTGATCCAGACATACTAAACCTTAAGAAACACCTGAAGTTTGGATGAATAGGGATGTGATGGTAAGCATCTTTTAAATCTAGTGTTACCAGGAAACTTGAATGTGGGTTGTGAAGTGACATCATTTTGAATCTGGGTACGATCACCAACAGGTTTAGGAAAGAAAAATCCAGAACTGGTCTCCAAGCATTTTTTTTCTCTGACACTAAAACATCCTTGAATAAAAACCTTTCCTTCCTGTGAAGGGGAACTGGTCCTAATCACACCACAGGACAGCATGTGATCTAGGACAGGTGGAAATAAGAGTCTGCTCTGGTAGATGAGGGATTACTCCTGGAAATTAGGAACTTTCCCCATTGCCATCTGTAACCATGATGAATGATCTTCAGAACCCATTTGTCTGAAACTATCTGTTGTCAAAGAGAAAAGTGGAGATTCAGACTTTCTGGAAAGAAAATGGGGCTTCCAGGGTGTATGGATGGGGGACAAGGTCCCCTTAAATAGTCATTCTGACTTCTTGGACTTTCCTTGGTTTTGGTAGATTTCAAAATTCTTTTTGGAGCCCCCTTGCCATTTCCTCCTCCACCTTTACGTATAGGTACAAGAGATTAGTACCAAATTTCTGGTATAAACCCATCAAAAGTATTACAAAGACTATTGAAGCAGCTGAAATAACAAGTTAACTTGGTCTCGTATGTTAACTAGCAGCAATGACGAGCAACAGCTAGTTTAACTAATGGCACCAGTATAGTAACTGTACAGCAAACAGCTATGACGCTGTAAACATAGTACAATCAGCAGGACTAGCAAAACTGCATCGCACAGCATAATACAGTCAGTACTACATGGTAGGTTAAATGCTGCAACAGTAAAGAAGTAATGCATAAATGCAAATGATCAAAAAATGCAATCAATAAGTGAGAAGGTAATTTGGTTTCTAATATTCATAATTTAAAACAATAAGTACGAAGGCCACTATAAAACCAATCAGTAAAAACAAAATGAAAACTCCAGCAAAGCTAGAACTTCCACACAGTGACCTCCCAAACCTCTTGTATCAGAGGCACATGGGATATATGCAAATGATCCTTATGAACATCAGGTGTTTCAGCTAATTGGCAACTTTGAATGTCCATGACTTGTTTCATTGTTTTACTGTTTCTAATGCTTAGTCAAACACTCTGCTTGTGTTGTGCTGACAGGGTCATAACAAGGCCGAAATATGCAGATCCACAGCTAGTGGGGTTTGGCTTTATTGGCTTGAAATTGTCCAGTAAAATGACGAAACAAGTCATGGACATTCAGAATTGCCAATTAGCTGAAACACCTGATGTTCATAGGGATCATTTGCATATATCCCATGTGCCTCTGATACAAGAAATTTGGGAGGTCACTCAGTGGAAGTTCTAGCTTTGCTGGAGTTTTCATTTTGTTTTTACTGATTGGTTTTTCAGTCACCTTCTTACTTATTGTTTTAGCTTGTTGTTTGGGATATTTTTGCAGTGACCCTAATGACAATGGACATCAGCTGGGTATAACAGCCCTGTGTTTCTAATGCTTAGTCAAGCCCTCTGCTTGTGCTGTGCTGATGAGGTCATAACAAGGCCAAAATATGCATATCCACACCTAGTGGGGTTTGACTTTATTGGCCTGAAATTGTCCAGTTAAACGAAACAAGTTGTGTACATTCAGAATTGCCAATTAGCTGAAACACCTGATGTTCATAAGGATTATTTGCATATATCCCATGTACCTCTGATACAAGAGGTTTGGGAGGTCACTCAGTGGAAGGTCTAGCTTTGCTGGAGTTTTCATTTTGTTTTTACTAATATTCATAATTTGGAAACTGTGCAAAATTACCTGAAAAAGCACTAGCAGCAGTGCAATATTACGTTAGATATTGCAAGTAATGAACATTGCAACAGCAACAAGGCACAACAGTGCTATATTACTTAAACATAATAACAATACCATCAGACAAATAATGTTCAGTTCAATGATGCAACATTCATCAAGTTAAGAAGCAATTTCCACTCTATGTAGGAAGGCAATAGTAATACATTTGATGGTGCTAGCTTAAGTGCAATTGGAAAACAATTATCAGACAATTGCAAGGACATGTAACAAGCAACAATACAAAAATGTACCGAGATAACTTAAGTACTAACAATCAAATCAACAACATACGATAACTAAATTTACATCTCAGATGGTGCAAATGAAGTGCAATCAGTAAAATAAACAATAGCAGAAAATAACTTTCACCAGAATTTGGTATACCAACAAATGCAGATTATGTTATCTCAGTCATGCCTGTAGAGCTTTTGGAATACTTCCATTTAGCATTCATTGGTCCTTATGGCATTCTGACATTTTTAGTAGAGCATGCTAACCCTACCCCTGTCCCTAACCGTGCTCTTTACCTTAGAAGAAGACTTCCATAACACCATACTACACAAGACTCTCGACTCACGCCATATATATTAACACTCATGAACCGCACTAAATCTACCACCTAGGCCTTACTGTAATCCTTACCTACAAATATACTCTGAACTCTAAAGCTATCCCTTTCCCTAGCCAATACTCTAACCTAAATACACACTCACCCACACCTCCCCACACACATATCCACATTCCCAACCCTAATGACAAAGCTTTTGATTTATCTTAAAGTTTCAGCACTTGCAACCACATGTGCACCACTGTAAAATGTCTGTTCTCAATGCATATTCCTTTGCTAAGTCTGTTTATTCATTCACTCCTTCATATATATTGGCTGTTCTCACTGTACCTTTACTTTGTTGCCACTATTCATTCATTTATTCACTGACTGCTACTTGCCAGTGGCGGAAAATTGGGTCCTAGTTAAATAAGCTAGATATCTCATAGTGCAAAACATGCTAAGTAGTATACAGCTATCAGAAAATACTCCACTAATGTTAATTAGTCGGTGAAATGTACTGAAATAAAGGCATCACTCAAGTACACTTCAACAGCACCTGTTACCATGTGCCAAATTTGTGTATTTTCTCCCTAGGCTTACACTTCCCTTTACTGCTGAACTAGAGGATATTTCTTCCCAAGTCTTACAAAATGTGATACTGTAACTTATTACCTGTTGTAATGTCTTTAAGCAAATTCACTTTAAGAAATCAGTGTATGTTTCACCTCTTTTTCAATGGGGTTTCATAAATGTAAACAGTTTAATGCTATCTGAAATGTACACAGACAATTGTCAGTTTATCATCAGTATACAAACCCATATCCAGAATTTAAAGAACTTGTATTACCTCTACTCTTTCTCTAGATGTAAACACTCAAATGTTACATACACTGTAAACAGAAGACACTATCCTAAAATTGCAGATGTTATAATACTATTTACTGTTTGTTACAACACAGTCTACACAGCTGTGACTATCTGATGCACAAGTTACCGTTTGTTACAGCTCTTCTCCCCAGGACTCCACTGAAAATGGGCCACAATCTAGATGGACATCCTGGCAATCAAAATATAAATAAACACTACAGGTGCAGAAGTGGATGCCTTCCAAACTGTTCAGCTATGAATGACATTCTTAAGAGAGACATTTTAAGCCTAGCTAATTTACACTTTTCTGCTCAAATTAACCTATCCCATTTGGATAGAGATTGGCCTTAATCATTCCATGGTCTATATTTTATATTATCCCTAAAGAGAACAACTGGGAGCATTCCACAGATAAATTCAGGGATCCCATGCATGGGATAAAGCATTTAGGAGCTGCCTCTCAGCGGGCAGTCCCTGGGTAAATTTTCTGTTTCCCATCCATAGATCCAAGTTGTGCTTGAACATGGAAAGGGAGGAACTTTGTTTTAAGTGGATTGACTGAACAGACTGTGGTCTGTTTCATAGCAGTGGTATCCCCTAAGAGATGCACGTATCATTCCAAAACGTTCTGTTGATGTTGCAGAACAGGTTTAGATACTTACACAGAGAATTTCTGATGCCAACTGACTTGCTGATGTGCAGTAAATCCACCAGTACTGGGTTATTGGATGCCTTGTATGTCAGACACGGGTCATCTCTTAGCAGTCTGTAGGATACAGAGTGCAGTGACAAGGGTCTGAGTCGGTTCATGTAAGGCATGTTGTTAAGGTATGATATCCCTTTAGTAAGGTATCTCTGTGGGTGTTTCTGGCATGTGTATATGTCTGGACTAGTATACGTCAAAGGGGCATTATATTCAAAGATTGATCTAATGAGGGCTGAGTAAAGGGGGACAACGACATCCCTAGATCTAGACACAATCCCTCTATTTATAAACTGTGCAGTATAGAAAGACTTTCTTCCAAAAATGGGCACATGCTGATCAAAGTGAGATCACTGTCCACATAAGTTCCTAAATCTTGAACACCTGGGTCAACTATTAGAGGCTACTGCCAATGTGGCAGTTCCGTTGGGTACATGACTTCCCAAAGGATAAAAAAATAATTTTTTTTGGCATTTTGTTTCAGTCCATGACTCTGACAGTAGTTATTTTTGGGGAAAAGCCCTCCTGCAGGACAGCTATATGTCAATTGGGAATTCAATGACTTGTTCATAGGTTGCAATCATATGCAAAGAATCAACCTTTGGCATTGGCTTTTACTTCAGAAAAGCAGATGCCAAGCAGAAAAGGTCCTAGCACAGAACCCTGGGGGACTCCACTGGTGATTAGTCTCTTTGTGCAGGCAACTTCCCCTAATTTGACTTCCTGCATCCTCTCTGTGATCCAGCTGGCAATCCAGTGGGTGATGTAAGGGTTTATTCCCAGTTTATTTAGCTTTTCTACTATACCTGAGTGGGGAACTGTGTCAAAAGCTTTGGCCAGGTCAAAGTACCTGGTGTGTACCATTTTTCCTTCATCCGTTGGTTTGCTGACTTTTTCAAAAAAAAAAAAATCTATCAGGTTGAGTAAGCATGATCTACCCTCAATGAATCCAAACTGAGATGGGTCCAGTGTCTGGAGGGTTCCCTATGTCCTGGTTGATTAGGTACATGACAAGTCTTTCCATGGCTTTGTATATAAGGCTAGTCAGACTTATGGGGCTGTAACGGAGATGGGCCTGTGAAAGGCCTTCTCTTATGCAGGTAAATGAGTGTAGCTGTTCTCCATTCACTTGATACAAAACACATACTGAGTTTGAGCTTGAACAGTGCTGTTAGGGGTGTGGATAAATTATGCTTCATGCTATTTAATATACACCCAAGGACATTGCCAGAACCCACTGATGCAGTATTTTTACTGTTTGATAGCACATTTAGGACTTGGTCTTGTGTGACAGTTCCAAAAAAGCCACCAACTCATTGGAATACACACAGTTGGTGGCTTTTTTGGAACATTATACTTTTATCGTTGGTTACTTTATCCAGATTCACGGGATTTGTGTTTGATAGTCTTGTGTGACAGTTGTAGGATAGCCAGCTTTATGTAAATGTTGAGGGACAGATGGAGTGGAGAGAGGGGTAAAGCTGAGCTAAATATATTGGACAGTAGGCTCACTATTACCCTCAGCCTCAGAGTAGGTAACATCTTTTTCAATCAGCTCAGCACATTACTGTGTTGCGTTTTTGAAATTACAAACGCAACTAAAACATGCCTTGTGGCTGTCTTTGGCTTGGGTAACCATTTTAAACTTGGCTTTGGTAGATTTTATTAAGCTCCTGAATTGTTTGTTTATTTCAGTGAAGAGTTCTAGCATTCTGAGAATTACTCTTACTTTTGGTCAAAATGTTTATTCCTTTTATTATAAACCATGTTGATATTATGATTTCATGTTCTGCAATTGTTCCTTGGCATAGCAACTCCCTAATCTTTGCAAGTTTTAAGGAAGAAGACTATCAAATGCCCCAGAACATTTGAAGTCATGTTCCAATCAGCATGTAAAAAACTTTGCTGGAAGCAGAATGAAGGAGGAATACTGTTTTCTAATGCACAGAGTAATTTATTTAACATAGCATGTTTAGGTAAGGGTAATGTAGGATTTACCAATGGCCAGCATGGTGTGGTCACTATGGCAAAGCCCAGGTAACCAAACAAAGCCAGCCATGGGTAAACCAGTACTACCTACACCAGAATGAACGTACTGCTGCAAAAGAATGACATTACTTAAAAAAGAAATATACTACCTTTTTTGTAAATAATGTTGTATGAAGTTATAACTTTTCTACTCTGTTTTTGCATCAAAGGAGGGTGTGTGCCGACTTCCTGATATACTAGTGCTGCCATCATGCATGCATCTCTCACACGTGTGCCAGAACCTGCACAGTACACCCAGTTAAAGCAGTAAATTTTCTTTTTTTCAGTTACTGTTTTCAGTGCAGTTTGGAGATCAGAAACTACTTTCCTCCATTTCCCTAATTTCACTGAAGTCCTGAATCCAGTCAATTGTTAGCTCTCAACTGGACATGCAGATAAAAGGCTTGCACAGTCAGACCAGTTTGTGTTCTTTTGGGATAGGATTTTTAATTGACGTGAACTGCCAGTTGTCATTCATGCTTTAGAATATTAATCAGCATGTAATGTGTAATTATTATTCTCTAACTGGGTAAGTGGACTGGTCCCGAGACAGTTTGCAGCCATGATCCAGGCCTGTGGCACAGACAGAGATGACATTATACAAAAAAGTCAAACTGAAAACAAAAACTGTGATGTGTACATATGACAGCTACTGGTGGAAGATAAAAAGGTTTTACACAAAAAACATTTTATACAAAGCTATATTTTCCAAGTCCTCTGTTTAAAACAATCAAAACATGTTTACAGATAAAATTGTCAATAAACAGAATACCCCTATCAGACAATTTCTCTATTATGTAACAAAGTAACTGATAATCAGAAAACAGCCTGCAGTGTCCAGTCTAACAGCGGTGAATAACTTAACAAGCATTGCATCCTTAAAGTTAGACAACCCTGTAGCAGATGTCATCTAATGTTTTGCATAAAGTTTTCTGTTAAAAGGAAAAAAATACAGGTTTAAACATTATTAATGAAGGTTTACTCACAGAATGAGAAATTATAGCAATTTTGCAGTTAAACAAGTAGTAAACATTATTGTGACAAAGAAACCAATAAAGCACAAACACAGAAGTTATCAAAATATTTCACTGATAATCTCAGCAATGACGTGAGTAACTTCTCCTGAGGAATAAGCTTTTTAAAATGAAATCAAAACATTGCATAAATGTTGCTTACCTTGTGCAGCATAATTGCAACGAAAACTATTAACTGCACACTAGTCTGTGATGTTGAGGCAGCTGCACCCAGTGCAACACCATCAGCTGTGAAGACAAGGAAAAAAACACTTTATATAACTTGTGACAAAAGCATACAACTAAAAAATTCCAAGGAGTACATAAACTGAAAGAAGCTAAAATACAGCAGACTCCAGAGAAGTTTCCCTAACCATGTTGTCACCAATGACAATGCAGCTTGTACAAAAATGTGAATACACTTTTATAATAAATTACCTTTCTTGGGCATATAAACCTATAAAATTATTACAGTCTTACATTCAATCACCATCTACATTAGCAAAACTGCTCCATCACTACTTAACAAGAAAAAAGAGGAAAATAAAGAAAACAGCCTAATGTTGTTCATTTTATCTTTATACTTTCAATGCTTTACCAGCCATTTTATTTTTAAGTCATTTATTATTTTACATTTTATGTAACGATATATTGTTGTCACTCAATAACTTTCTAATTTTAATCTGTTATGTACACAAGGACATACTGACAGACATACTTTAAATTATTCCCTTACATGGGGTAAATGCAAGATACAGTCTAGAAGGCTCTCACACAACTAAGTATAGTAAGGCTACATGTGCAGAACTACAGGCAATAAACAGGAATGAAGATATATATATATACACACAGAAAAAGAAGCAGTCCTCAACATCATGTTTAGGTGCAAGAACCCTCAAAAAAAATGCTAAGTATATATGTCCCTGCTAATGCCCAACCCACATTCCTATAGAGTACTGACACCGCTATAAAGGCAATAAAATGTCAGACCAACATGAATACTGAGGAGTCGTGGATCAGTAGAGTCATACAGGTTTGTACTAGGCCAACGGGCTTGGAACCTTCACAAGCCTAGTCCATAGAAGTGCCCTGGCATCACGCCACTGTTAGTTCCCAGTGCTGCTATGAAGTACGGCCACTGGAGTGATCCCCGGGGTGAACTTTCTATTTCTCATCCATTCATCAAGATTTCACTTGAAAAGGGCCAGTGAGGTGCTCTGGTTGACGTGTATGGGAAGTCTATTCCAGAGCATGGGCAGTCTTTGGGTTATGAACCTGTCACTCCAGCATGTTCTGTTGATTGTGGTAATAAGGTTGAGGTCCCTGGAGCGTGTGGTGTGGACGGACAGGGATTTCTTTAGGTGCAACATTTCTGACAGGGCTGGGTCAGACATGGCTTTGTAAGTCAAGCAGAGATTGCCTCTTAAGAGATGATAGGAGACAGAGAAAAGTTGGAGTTTGTTGAGTCTGTCCATGTAGGGCACGTGTTTGAGGCCTAGGATCCTCTTCGTGAGCTACTTCTGTGGCTTTTCCAGCTGTTGCAGGTGTTTAGAGAGGTACATGCCAAATGGGGCATTATACTCTATGATAGGCCTAATGAGGGAAGAGAGAGATGGTGACTTTTTTCTTCCTGGATGCAAAACCCTTGGTAATGAGATGTGCCACATAGAAGGACTTTCAGACCATGGTGGCAATGTAGTGGTCGAAGGACAGGTTGCTGTCAACCTGTGTCCCCAGATCTCTTATGATGCCGTCAGTGTTCAGTGGGCTAATATCAATGTGGTAATTAGTGGGAACTGAGTTTTTCCCAAAGGGAATGACAACGCATTTTTTGGCATTAAGCTTAAGGCCATGGTTTTGACACCAGTCATTGGTCTCAGTGAGGCCTTTCTGTAGGACGTCTTCATCACTTGGGAAGTTAATAATGGCTTCCAGCTTGCAATCGTCAGCAAACGTGGTCAGCCAGAGTCCCTCCGTGTTGGCCTGGACTTCTGAGAAGTAGATGCCAAACAGGAGAGGACCCAGAACCGATCCCTGTGGGACTCCACTTGTAACTGGTCGGCAGTCTGACTTGGATTCTGCTACTTTCACACTGTGGGTTCTATCTGTGAGCCAATTTGCAACCCACCTAGTGATACAGGGGTTGATGCCTAGTTTGTTGAGTCTAGCAATAATTCCTGAGTGGGGAATGGTGTCAAAGGCCTTGGCCAGATCAAGGTAGGCTGTATGAACTGCCTTGCCCTCATCCACAGCTCTGGTGACTGACTCAAAGAAGTCAACCAGGTTGAGCAGGCACGATCGGCCCTTCACACAAATCAAACTGCGTGGGATCCAGAGTTTGCAGATTCTCTATATCCTTGTTAATTAGGTCTATGATGATGAGCTCCATTGCTTTACATATCAGACTCGTCAGGCTAATGGGGCAATAATTCCCAGGGTCTGTAGTCACTCCCCCTTTATGGAGAGTGATGACTGTAGCAGTGCCCCATTCTGTAGGGACAAAGCCTGAGGTGAGGCTGTGACTGAACTGGGCACACAGGTGTGGCGCCATTTACTTTGTAGTTCATGTAGAACACAGCCAGGGATATTGTTGGGTCCCATGGAAGCTGTATTCTTGGCCTTGGACAATGCAGCTTTAACCTGTGCTGCAGTACTGCTGGGTGCCTAGCATTCATCCGGTATTGTGATTGGTCCTTTGGGGGGGGGGGAGGGGTAAAGTTGGCACTGAATCTGTTGGCCAGTATGTTGGCTCAGTATACGAGGTACCATTGTGCAGTAATTCAGAGCAACTCGGAGTATTTCTATGGAGATTCTTGATATAACTGTAGAAGGCTTTGTGGTTGTTCTTAGTGTCTGTCGCAACTCTGCCTTCATTGATAGCTTTAGAGGCTTTGTTGAGGGATCTCAACTTTTTGTTGAGACTAATAAAGGAATTTTTCCAGTCTTGGGACTTCACCTTTTTCTGCAACAGATTCTTCCTTCTGTTGTAGAATTTGTTAATGGCAGAGGACCACCAGATTGGCTTCCTTTTTTTGGAGGAGAGTGTCTAGGTTCTGTTGGGTATGGCTAGTTCCATGTATTTATGTACGTGTTTGTACAGTGCATCGGTGTATGATTTGGCAGTCATGCACCTATTTACCATTTGCATGGGTGCTGTGAAGTTAGCCACCTCTGTTTTTATGAGCCCAAAGTCAGCTTTGGAGAAGTTTTTCATGGTGGTTACCTTTGCTGGTGGTGTGGGTGAGATGTGGATTTCCATGGTAATTAGTTTGTAGTCGGACCTAACCAGGGAGGAATTGACTATTGGTGTTGAACAATGGTTACCCATGCTTCCTCTAGTGGGGGTAAGAATGAGCTGGTCCAGCGCATTGGAATTAATTAATTCCAGGAAGCGCTGGGCAAGTGTATTGGTGCACGAGTAATTTTCCCATTTGATAGAGGGGTAGTTGAAGTCACCCAGTAAGAGTGTGTTGGGTTGGACCCTAACAGTTTCCAGGGTGCTTAGGAATGTGAAGTAAGAGTCTTGGGACATGGTTAGGGACCTATAGCAGGCTACGACCTGAATCGCCGTCCTACCCACTGTTAGTTGTACCTGAAGTATCGCCGATGCATTATGCTGGGTTACTAATGTGTATATATCCTTTATGAATATGGAGATGCCCACCACCTTTACAGCTTCAGTCCATGTTCTGGGGCTGAAAGGTGTGGAATGAGTTATAGCTTGGTAGTGCAGGGGTGCTTTCTGCTGCTTTAGAACAGGTCTCCATTACAGCACAAATGTCGATGTTCTCTATTTTGAGGAATGCTTCGAGCGAGTGCATCTTGAGATTTAGAAATCTAGCGCTGAGCAGCATGACCTACAGATTACATTTATTTATAGCTGTTATGGTGGTAATTTGTGAAACCCCATGTAAGACGGAAACTAGGGGCTGGGGGTTGGCATAATAGTGGAGGAGTTTACTTTACAGACTCAAGGCACAAGGTTTAATTCTCACCTTTAAAAGAAGTTGGCCACACTTAAAATGGCCCGCACACTTTCCTATGAAACTATGACTGGTACAATCCAGTCTTTGGAGGCAGCACTAGGGAAAGGAAGGACCAGGATGGTAAAGTGCTTTCCTAATGTCAAGGGCGTAAGGGATAAGGGGTAAATCCCCAGGAATTCCACACCAGATATATAAAGGTAGGAAGCTGAAAGTCACTGTAAATATAGCCATCACAGCAGTGCAGAAGTCAAAGGGTTTTCAACAAGCAACAATCACATCTACATTCAAAACCATTACTGGTACACTGACCGAGCAGTAACGGTGTACTATGTTAGCAAAGCCTGGGGCTTTAGCTTTACGGGGCACTGGAAATTGACCCAGTGTGATGCAAGACTACACTGATGACAGGCTCTGCATCTATCGATGAGGGGAAACCATGATCTTAAAGTATTCCGTTAGAAAGCCTTTAAACTAAAAAGGTGAAGAAGCAACATGATAAAAATTAAAATGGACTCCAGCACTTGGAAAAAGGTCAAGAGAACATGACTTGTTGGAAAGGGAAGTAGAAATATTACATTTAAGAGAGGTTGTGATATGGGGGAGGAAACAAAGGACAAGAGAACTACTGTGGGTAAGACTACATGGTTTTAGTGATTGGAAACTATCACAAAGGGGATTAGGAGTCTGCAAAGTAAGAAGAGGCCAGATTTCTGGAAAAAACGGTCTCTAAGCACAAGTAAAACAAGGGAGGAGCTGACCAAAGTGATCATCAAAAGGCTTGTTGTGGAGCATGTAGGCATCAGTTAACTGCCAGAGATAATAGCTGAGGTGGTAAAAAGGAAGGTTAGGGAGGAAGCAGCGAGATCCCATGAGAAAGGGCTGGAAATAACACTCAGAAATTTCACCAGCAGCCAGCACAGAGATAAAGAGAATATTAGCAGGTAGAATGACTGGTTGTGGCACTACATGCGGGAGAAAGGATTATGATTGGCAAACAGACAGAAGGACCAACTCTATGCAAGCAGACAGGATGCACTTTAGCTAGGAAGGAAAAGTGGTGCTTAGTGCTAGAAAGGAAAGGCACATTTCAAAAACTGTACCTTTAAACTAAGATGAAAAGTAGACAGAAGATGACAGAAACAGAAAGGGAAAGAGGTGATTAGACAATGCATGGAATGTAAATACAAATTTATAACACAGCTGAGAAACAGACAAAGATGGCAATTCTGTAGTGCAAGGACTCTGGGTAGGAACATGGGAGGAGGTGCAAACAGTGGTGCAGGATGGGATGGCAGATGCTAGTATCAAAGAAAGTCGGGTCAGTGACAAGAGGAGGTGGGGCATGGAAATGCCTGGGAATGACAGAGAATGGAGGCATGAGGGTGGAAGAGCAATTTACATAAAAAGGGCATCAGAGAAATGGGTCACCACCAAATTAGGAATGAGGCAAGGATTAAGAAGCTAGGTTAAGTGCCCGGACAGTTAACACACAGGAAGGGACGGAGAGATGATGGAGTGATATAGTGCGTCATTCATCAGCGACAACAATGGGAGAGGAGGATGAGAGAAAATAGGACAGAAGAAATGAGTTAGGAAGGAAGAATGTATACATGAAAGATTCTAATCTGCAAGAAGGGCTAGGAACTAAAATAGTCAAAAAAAAAAAAAAAACAGATAAGAAAAAAGGGGGGGGGGGGTTCTACTTGATCATGAAAATTAAAGTATTTGGAATCAGAAAAGCCACAGATCAAGACAAACTTGTCAACAAAACTAAGCTGTATGCAAATCGGCATGGAATAACTTGGTGTCTAAACTACTCAATGTGGCAACAAAGGGATGGAGAGATGGGACATTAACAGCAAGGTGGGGGAGAGGCCAGGACAGGGATGAACCAGCCTGAAGAGTTCCAGGTACTAAGTGGTCCTAATGTCCTCAGCAGGGTTCTTCCTGTTCCTAAGACAAAACTCTTCTTTCCAAATCTACTGTTACTCTACATGCACTTGCACAAAACTGTGCCATGTTCTCCCAGAGAGTCAATGCATGAGTAAATCTTAACATCTGGGTATATTCCTAAAATGAAAAGTAATGTTCTCACCATAACATAGATCTTCATGATTTACATCTGTTCATATCAACAGCAGGATTGTTAGCCAGAGGTAACACTTGCTTTGTACCTTTAGGACTTTCCTAAGGTCAAAATCTCCTCCTCCCTCTCCCATAATGCACTGCACATTCAGATACCCTCCAGATCGAGTTTGCCCCTTTAGACAGAATAGGCAACATTTTCTATGCAACCATATGGCCCCAAGGAGTTTTCATCTAGATTTTGCACTGGCAAAAACTTCCCTCTAGGATGGGGGATGACTGGGGAGGTGTCGGGTTTTAAAGCTCCATGTCTTGTTATATTCAACCTTCTCCACTCTAGCCCCTGCATTCCCGATCCCCAGACCAGCCTTCACCTCACTTGCGAGTGTACTATCCAGCAGTCAAGCCAAATGTGGTGGTCTCCCCCACACGCACAATTATCCACCCAGTGACTTTCTCTTACATCAGACGGGCTCCATCAGCTGACAAACAACAGCCAAACTGAGCCCATCAACATAGTGTTAACCCAGTCAAGCCATTTGCGGCGGTCCCCCCACCTGCATAATTACCTATCCAGTGACTTTCTCTCTTACGTCAGACGGGCTCCATCAGCTGAAAAACAGCAGCCAAACTGAGCCCATCAACATAGTGGCAACGTAGGTCCTACCATATTGTCTCTACTGTAAAAGCAGTTACAGGACCGGACACTCACAGGACATCCGATTGCCCAATAGTGCTCCCTCCCAATTCCACCACTCCATATGCTTGTGCTTCTGACCCAGAATTTACTATCCCACTAGGTGGCAGCATAAATCCAGGTGTTGCGCTCTCCCCTCCACCGATACTAGTAGAGGGAGTAGGCCATTCTTTCTTTCTGCCATCCATCCATCCCACCTTCTGCCTTCCTTGGCTGGTTCACAAGTGGTGACCAAACTCAAACGCTCAGTGCAGAGGAGCCCATTCACAGGCTAGGCTATGCTATTCTACCTCTAGCCTCAAAGGCTAAACATATCTCATATCTAATCCTGGTGCAGGTTAACTAGAACCCTGGTGCAGACTAGGATACATCTTACTTACTGGCCTGACCACCACATGATAGATTATTTTTGGTGCCACTTCTGCATTACTGGTCTGGCCCCACTCCGCTCAGGCTCACTCTGCTCCCCTACCCTGCCCCTAATTCCTACTCGCCCCCACTACTTCTAGATTTATTTTATCCACAGATCACCTGACCCTCTGAACCACAACCACCATCCAGTCTCTCACACATCAACCACTTACTCCACCCACATTCCATCCTATCAACTACTACTCACCCAATACAACTCCCTCAACTTGGTCCAGCCCACCTACCACTACAATATCCAAACCTACATCACCTTCTCACCCCACCCACACCTTCGAGTACAATAACCACCTCCCCCTTCATAATCTCACTCCCACTATGTCCCACAAAATACTGTCCTCCATAGCCGCCATTAGCACCTCTTATCACCTGACAATCACTCACTTCATCCACTCCAAATCCCCCACTCTACCCCACAGCATTATCAACATTCATGCATCATGCAAGCATATTCTCATCTGCATACACCCAACCCCCCATACATCTTACCTCTCCTATATATTACTTCTCTCCATCTAAAAAGCTACCAAGTTTTCAGTTTCACTCCCTAATCATCCACTACCTAAAAACTATCACCAGTATAACCACCCAGTTACTACTGGGAGGAAATATTTACCAAACCCGGGCCAGCAACCCCTACAAATAAGCCATGCAACATCTACCTTCAAACTAAGAACAAACCCACTAGCTTATTAATACTAAACATAAACATCCACAGTACTAGGAATAAAACAGAAAACCCACACATACACTCAAACTCCCACCCAAAACCCTTACAAAACACTCACGTACCTTAGATTCCACGTAAATTCATACACTACACCAAACAACATCCAAACCAAATATTGCACATCACATAACATAAAGCCATAACCGCAAATTCAAAATATTCAAATTCGCGATTATGCACTTTAGACATTTTAAAAATTTGCCTTTATGGTCGCAAAATATTGAAATTCGAGACTTCGTATATTGCGATTATAAAGGGGAACTATACATATATATATAGATATATATATATATATATATATATATATATATATATATAGATATATATAGATATATATCTATATGTATATATATTTGCTTGAATATATATACATATATATATATATATAAACCTATACATATTACATCCTCTTACTTACTAGAGAAATATCTTCAGCACTCTACCTAGATTCTTATCTACACTCATTGTATATATTGTATATTATGTCATATGTATGTTCATCCAAATTGGGTATTGTCCTCATATTGCATATTAACTACTGTAATTTCAACAAATCTGTATGCTACTAATCTGTAATTTTACTCTGTAATTTCTCTTTTGTAATTTTTCTCTGTGAAATTTTATGGAGCTTTTCTCCCCAGGACTCTGCTGAAAATGGACATGTTGTCCAGTCGGACTATCCTGGTAAAGAAATGTTAAATAAATAAAGTAAATAAATGGATCAAGAAGATTCAACATTATAAATACATGTTCCATGTCTTACATGAACCAGTCTGTTTACTGCAACGTTAGGACAGACTTCCCAACTTGTCCTCTTGGGTGGTATCAAGTTAGAATACTACAGAGAAAGGTAGCCACAAAGGTCAACCCGAATCTGAAAATGACATCCAGTTTAAAATGTTTTACAGAAATACACAGGCTCATGTTGCAGCCACACAACTATAGTCAACAAAAGAATTACTAAGAAAAACTAAGGATATAGTTATAACCTTAGCAGAATGACTTTTTATTACATCTGTTAGGGTGTTTACTTATTTTACCACAGCAGAAAGTACATCTGTCAGTTACTTGGAGAAGGTAACCTTTAGTACTTTACAACCTGCTTTGCCCACAACCAAGGAGATAGAAAGCTGATCATCCTTTCTAATACATTTAATTCTGCTGAAATAAAGTCTTAATATGCCAAGTATGTCCAGACAATGATACCCCTTTGTTGGGAGTACTGTGGAAAAATAGTGGAAGATTAATAAACTGATTAAGGTTAATCTCCATAGCTATTTTGGACATGAAGACAGAATTAATGTGCAAATACACTGACACTGGATCTTTATGAAATACAGTCTACAGGGGCTTAGAAGAAAGAGCCTGAAGTTCCCGTATCTGAAATCAATTTAGTTGTTACTTCAAAGAAAAGCATTAGATTCTCGAACATGAAAGTGAAATTCCAAGGGGGAGTGAGTTCTCTTGAGAGGAGATCCTGAAAGGAAGGTGCTCGTAAAATGGTCTTACAAACATTTAAGAATGTCAGGGAAGACCCTATTATAACTTAGAAAAGGCTGCCAGAAGCACCTGTACAATGAAAACACCTACAGCCCTCATCAAAAATGTCTGCCAAAAACTGCAAGACTGCAGGAAATGGGGCTGAAAAAACTGAGACTTTGATTAGTGGTCCATAGTCAAAACATCTTCCAGTTACTCTTATATTTTATCTTTGTAAAAGGTTTCTTGGAGGTGTGATGCTCTGGATCACCCTGGGAGGGTAAGCATGGTTCTTGCCCATCAGAGAGGCTGCAAAATATCATGCATTTAACCCGACGGACTTGATGTGGGAAATGAGACTTCCAAGCTGGATGGGGTAAGAGACCATTCAAGGGTCTGAACAAAACAGGGTTTTCTAGAAGGTGAGGCCATGGCAGTGGAAATCATATTTGCTTGGCTAGCATGGGGCAAGCAGAATGATTTCCACCTTACATCACTTGGCTTTCTGAAGAAACTTCATCAAGAGGGGAAATGAGAGAAAGGTGTAATAAAGATCCAGAAGCAACTGCTGGACATCATCCTAGGAAGTCTGCTTCCATGGGGGAAATGAGAGAAAAAATAGCTGGTGAATTCTTAAAACAAGGCTTTTTCCCCACAAGGAAAACTGCCGATGATCAATTAAGGGCCATGTTGGCTTCACTCGGATGATACAGTGCTAGCAGAAAATGAGTGACAATGGCCCATTCCCAGAACCTCATTACCTCTCAACAAGGGGGTTATGAATGAGTCCACCACCACACACACACACACACACACACACACACACACACACACACACACACACACACACACACACACACACAGTGATGCATCAAACCACAGTCGTATTGTCATAGTGAATGGCAGTTGCACCTTGGGAAAGGAAGTCCTACTGAGTCTACAAAGTAAGGAGAACCACCATTCATCTAAATGCAGTACACTAATGTACAAATAAGTATCTACTTGTTATGAAATCCCTGGGAACATCAGCCCAAAACAATGACTCCCCAACTCCAGGGTAGAAGAGTCAACTGTAACACTCACACTTGAGGATTAGGCAGGTAAACGGACCACCCCGAGACAGACTTGTTTGGGAGAAGCCACCAGTGACTGTGACAGCAATCCAAGAGATTAATACATAAGAGTCATCAAACCCATTAAACACTAAGTATCCAGTGAAAAACTCTTGATAATATCTGGCAAAGAACTAGGAAAACTGTTATTGCCATGAGACCCACAGCATTGAGGCAGGAGGTGGCAGTCACTGAGGGGACTCTGGTGAATGCTGGAATGAAGTTTAAAAATACTGCTTGCTGGAAGGCTGATAGGGCATATGCTTGTCCAGATGGCAGCTGATAAAGATCTTTGCCTGTGGTGGTTGTCTGCAACTCTACATTGCGGCATTGTTCATTGGAGTAGCTTTCACCAATATCTCCCTTGTTGAGGCTGCTAGACGTCAATTATCCATACAAGGGGAATACTCTTGTACCTGCTAGTCCAAGAAGAGCTGTGACAACCACCATGCATTTCTAGGACACCCTGGGAGTTCTATTAGAGTAAATGGGATGTTTCTAAACTAGTAATGACTGGCCCTCACCCTTAGGCAAAGGGACTTCCTAGTTGTTTAGAACTTGAAATGAAGGATGGAATTAACACTACTTTGCATCACAAGGAATAATTTATTGGCCCATAGCAGTTTGCATCCCACACATTTATAATGAAAAGGGCAGATAAGAAGTTGTTCCAGATTATGTACTAGACAGAAAGATTTCCTAATGGCTAATCAGTTCTTGGCTCATCAGTTCATGCAAAGAGGATATAAGGAATAGGAGGTATACACATGTATGCAAGAAGCTACAATGTTAAGAAACACTCTTGGTAAACCATTTATTTTTCACAGAAGTTGGAACAGAACACTACAGAGGTCATACAAAATGTTAGAATTGATCAACGCACCAGAGTTGTCCTAACTTACTCCAGTAATATTCGTTATGTATGTGATGTTATAAAGAATAACTGCAGGATTTTAACCAGTGACAACACTATGAAGAGGACAGTGGGGAATGTTCCAGCTTTCTACTTTAGGAATAATAAGAATCTAAAATGTTTATTATGTCAGAAAAAGTTCTACAATGATTGGGTTTGGTCCAACAGAGTTGGCACCTATGTGACGTCCAGCTATATCCCACGAGACTGCCAACAATTAAATGACGTCCGTTACTATCCTGGGTCAGTAACTGTGGAGCTTCAATCCTCATTACTGACTCCAATATGGGTCTTTCACTTAGAAGTAATATTTCACAAATTTCCCCTAACAGCACAACAGGAACAAGCTCTATTTTCTGGGAATGGACTATATATCTCTGTCCATCCAAATGTATTTTCCTATTGCACACTTCAGAGCAAAGTGTCCCAGTTTAAGACCTCTGATACACTCACACTCAAATTAAATTTAAATCTCACACATCCAAACACTTCTGGGAAAGACTGACAGATTTCCAGCTGTCTCTCTTTTCCAAAATAATACAGTAACTGCCAGAGATCAGGGGATCTTCATGCCCTTCTAAAGGGTTGTCCAATTATGAAAATGAATCATCAAAATAAATGACAGCTATGACCAGAAGAGCCAGACCTTCAAGGTAACCTGGGGAGTATCAAACAGGTAGAAGCACCCACTAATCTCTGAAGAAAAAACACAGTTTTTCAGCCACAATGTAAAGTAATGAAAAACATTTAATAAGTAAAACAATTACAAGATCGTAAATCAATAATGCTCAATAAACACTAGAATTTCAATCACCAGAAATGTAAAATCAAACTGCAGGATAGGAGTGCATTATAGAAAAAAACTATCTTAATAACTAAGCTTTCCTGATCTAACTAAAGAATACTGTCCCTGATCTGCTCTAACATATAATAGCATGGCCAAGGCAAGCTTACATTTTTTTGGCGAATTCTCTTTTCTTGGTGTCCTGAGAAACTGCAGTCTCAATTGCATAATTTCAAACCAACAGTCAGCTGTTTAAAAAATATTTTTTGTCAATCAGCTGTTTAAATAATCTCTTAGCAACCAGGAACATTCTAATGACATCACTCAATGTTCAGCTGGTTCTTCACAGTTTGTACTTTGGAATGTCCCTCTCAAATGTGTGCAGTTAGAAATGTATCAAAGCAGTGACAGATTCTTTAAACATGCTGTTTAAGCAATGAAATATTCAACGTTTTAAAACTTATTTACAGTTTTACAATTAGGCATGCTGGCATACAATACAAAATCTGAGAATATGCACAATCTCCTGCCAGACATGCTAACACACGACAGTGTTTTCAGTTTCTTCACATTTCTCCCCCACTTATGAATCAAGCATGACCCTTGAAAATAGACGCTTGAGAAAAATGGGTCTACTTGGGAATATTAACCCGCTCCTCTTCTGGACAATCTATCCACAGTGGCATTATTAACCCCACTGTGATGTTGTATGGTCTTATGCTTGCAATCCTGGACTCCACCTCAGTAACTTGGCATTCTGCTTACTGAGCCTATTAAGCCATGTTAGAGGGTTATGATCTGTAAGTACAGTGAATTTTCTCCCATAAAGATAGGGCTGCAGCTTTTGCAATGGTCACACTATGGACAAACACTCTTTCTCTACAGCTGCATAACACTCTTCTCTAGGCTGGAGTCTATGGCTCAGATAAACCAGTGAGTGCTCTTCTCCTTCTTTGGGAACTTGGCTGAGCAAAGTCCCCAGCCCAAAATTCAAAGCATCTATCTGTACAATCTCTTTTAGTTTTTGGAATGCCTGTTCACAATCTGTGGTCCACATTACCTTGTTCGGTTTATTCTCCCTAGTTAGGTCAATAAGGGGTGCAGCTATGGTACTGTAATTCGGCACAAATTTCCTACAGTACCCCAGTGTCCCCAGAAATGCTCACTTGTTTCTTAGTAACAGGAACTGGCCATTGTTGGATAGCTTCCACCTTGACAGGTTCTGGCCTAATTTTACCACTTCCCACTCTGTGTCCTAAGTGAGTGACCTCTGCCATACTCACTTGAAACTTACTGGGTTTAAAGGTTATCCTGCCTATTTAATCTATCCAAGACCTCCTTCACATGGGGAGATGTTCCTGCCAGGAGTGGCTGTAAATTGTGATGTCATCCATGTATGCTAGAGCATATTCCCCTGCTCCTACCAGGATACATTCTACCAGCCTCTGGAAAGTTGCTGGGACATTTTTCATTCCAAAAGGCATACAATCCATAACGGGTTACAAAGGCTGACCCTTCTCTAGCAACAGAAGTCAAAGGTATATGCTAGTACCCCTTAGTCAAATCAATAGTAGTCAGATACCTAGCCCCATCCAGCTGTTCTATGTTCTAGGGCTTTGTCTGTCCTCGGCATGAGGGTATGCAATCTGACTCTGTGCAGCTATTTAATTTGTGGGAGTCTACACAGAATCTCACACTGCCATCCTTCTTTGGCACTAAGACTACTGGGGAAGCCCAAGGACTGTTAGACTCTAATTACCCCTAGTTCTAGCATTTCCATTATTTCTTCTTTCTGAGTCTGCTTCACTCTTTCAGGTACTCTATAAGGAACCTGCTTAATAGGTTTTCGGAGTCCAGTGTCCATGTGGTGCTGTACCAAGTCAGTACACCCAGGTTTACCTGTGGACATATCCTCAAATTCCTGCAATACTGCTTTTATCTCCTGGACTTGATTAGGGGTTAACTGCAATGATGTGGCCATCTCTTCCACAGTGCGGTCAATCCTAGCCTTACCCAAAAGATACGTTACCATATCCCTTTCAGATTCTTCCTGCCATTCACTACGAATGCTCAACACTAGGGCCTCCCTGTCATGATAAGGTTTCATCATATTCACATGATACATACTGTGCCCTTCTCTGCTACCTACCAAATTTACTATGTAGTTCACATCATTGATTTTCCTCACCACTTCAAAGGGTCCATCCCATGCTGCTCGTAACTTATGTCTAACAAGAACAAGTACCATCACCTTCTGTCCCTCAGCATACTCTCGAGCCCGAGCATTCCTGTCATACCACACCTTCTTTTGCTGTTGAGCCACTGCTATGTTCACTTGAGCTGAAGCCATGAGCTCCTTAAGTCTTGTCCAAAAGTTGAGCACATAAGCCACAATAGATTCTTTGTGAGACTCACTCTCACCTTCCCACTTGTCTAGAATTAAATCTAAAGGCCTCCTTACCATATGCCCATATAACAACTCGAAGGGTGAAAAACCTGCAGATTCCTGCAGTACTTCCCTGTATGCAAGTAACAGATGGGGCAAATACTTGTTCCATTCCCTTTTGAACTGGTCTGCAAATGCCAGTAGCAAAGTCTTCAATGTAGAGTTTAATCTCTCCACAAGACCATTAGTCTGGGGATGGTAGGGGGTGGTCTTTTGATCTTTCACCCAACGCTTCTACAAATAAGTCAGCAGGTCTGACATGAAGTTGGCACCTTGGTCAGTCAATATTTCCTACGGTAAACCTATTCTGCTGAAGATTTCTATCAAAGCATTTGCCACCTTCTCTGCCTCAGTAGTCGACAGGGCCACTGCCTCAAGATATCTGGTAGAACAGTCTACTACTATCAAGATGCATATTTCCTGTAGAACTTGGGAGTACTCAGGGTTCCCACAATATCTAAGTCCACTCCCTGAAACGGCTCTTCAATAAAAGGCAAAGGCATTAAGGAAGCCTTAGTCTTGTCCCCTACTTTACCAACTTTTTGGCACTGTTCACAAGTCCTACAACATCCTACCACATCCTTGCAATCCCAGGCCCATAAAAATGTTGCATAATACATCTCTTAGTATGCCTTATGCCCATATGACCTGAGAAAGGAATGTCACGGGCTATGGCTAACAGTGGTAGACGGTAAGCTCTAGGCACTACCAACTGCCATATCACTTAACCTTCTAGCTCACCTCCAGGAGTCCATTCTCTATACAACAAACATTTGTTCCAGTATACAAGCTCCTCTCTTCTTTGAGCCTCAGGTGCCTCCTTAGCCATTTCCTTCAAGCTTTGTAAAGTAGGATATGTAAGCTGAGTCTGTCTCAACTCTAACTTCATGACCTTCCCCAGTTCCCCTTCTGCAGGAAGCCTAGTCACTTCCAACAGCTGTGCCTCGCTATCACTCTGGGTATCACCATTCACCTCCATCCTCACAGTCATAGTGTCCAAGGGAACATCAGTACCCATCAGCAGCTGTGGCTCACATTCAGATTTGCTGCTATCAGATAGCACCTTCTCAAACAGCCAGCATGCCAGTCCCAGCTTCAGGTATCTTTCTGGGTCTCTCCCAGATTACTGGACCTACATGCCTTTCTCCAAGCCTGACTGCATGTCACTGCACGTACTCAAGATATGCATCATCAAAGTCATTACCTATCAGGACATTTGCAGGAATATCCTCAAACACACCTACTTGCTTGTTCCTCTTCCACCATCCCAGTCAAGGTGAACACTAGCCAAAGGTGTTTGAAACAGGGTCCCTCCCAATGCTCTGACTAAAGTGGACTGCCCAAGCAAGTACTGCTCTTCTCTAACCACTGCAGGCCTCATAATGATTATATCAGAAGCTGTGACCCTCTTAGCAGTTAACTGTTTACCATCTACTAAGAATAACTATACATTTTGGTAATAATTTGGCATCCCAGTTGTTTCTAAACAACTTACCACTGAGAGTTTGTCACCACCACTTGCTGGCACACTCACCTTTGTTTCTCACCTTGCCTCGAAGGACATTTGACTGGTAAGTGTCCCCTCTGGTTACACTTGAAACATCTAATCCCAACCCATGCACTTGGATTAGTAGTTTCCCCAGTTATTGGTGTACTTTGCTGGAGTTCCTTTATGTCCACGTACAGCACTGCTATCCCTCTATTATGCAGTGGTGCTCTGCTTGCCAAGTAGAGGTCCCCTTTTCTCCCCAACTCCTCTGCAGGGGTGCACTCACCATCTTCTAACCAGTCTCTGATATCATCAGGCAAAGTACTGAAGGCTTGTTCACTCACCAAAAGGTCTGCCAGTGCCTCAGAAGTGGTGACCTGACACCCACTCACCCACCTGTAAAAGTTAAGTACTTAAGTCAACAATATAACTACATACACTTTCATCTGCCTTTCTTCTGTGTTCATGAAACTTTTTTCTATGAGCTTTAGGTGTAAGTTTGAAACAGTCAAGCAACCAACATTTCACTTTTTCATAATTCAAGCAATCTACATCATTTAACTTTGCTACAGCCTGAACAGCTTTACCTTGGAGTAAGGGAGTCAGAAGCCAAACACAGAGCTCATGGTGAACATCATATTGTCTACATACCCTCTCAAAAATATGACTAAAACTATCAAAGTCATCCCCATCCCTGTACTGAGGAAAAAGTTTACTGATATTTTCAGTTTCTGGGGTCCAGTTGTTCCCTTAGCCATTACCTCCATAATCTTCTCAAAGGATTTGAAGCTCCATTTCATGCTGGCACTCTCGTTGTGCTCAGCTTCTAAATGCCTTAGTCTCTCTTTGGTCTCCAGCTGTTTGGTCTCGCCATATTGGCGCTGCTTCTCCTCAGCCTGTACATGTCACATTCACTCCTCGGCCTCCAGTCACTGGGCTTCCAGGCACAGTTTCTCCTCAGTCTCTAGACATTGCATTCGCTTCTCAACCTCCAGACATTGGACTTCCAATCACAGCTGCTCCAACTTCAGAAGGATTCTCAGGTCCTCTGAAGAAAATGTGGACTGCCCTGTCTCAACAGGCTGCACATCACCAGCACCAAACTGGATATCCTCTGACTGGCTGATCTGAGCTGTGGCTGCAACCAAGGCTGAAATCATTGCTTTCTTGGTCAGGCTGGCATGCACCAGTCCTCTGGCGTCCCACTCCTTAGCCAACTGGATCCTTGTCAGCTTGCTAAAATCTTCTGCTAACATGCTTGCCTGCTATCCCTGACTAACTATAAAAATAAATAAAATGATGGTGGACTGAAATTCTAAATGATTACCTTGTGGCTATCAGGAGTTCACAACTTAATGACAACTACCCACAGGCTACTGAAATCCAATTAAAAATCCCACGCCGCTGGCACTAATTAATGTGACGTCCAGCTACTGCCAACAATTAAAGGACGTCCCTTACTATTCTGGGTCAGTAAATAAGGAGCTTCAATCCTCACTACAGACTTCAATATGAAACTGTCACTTAAACGGAAGTAATATTTCACAATTTTCCCCTAACAGCACAACAGGAGAAGACTATTTTCTGGGACTGGACTACACATCTCTGCCCAACCAAATATATTTTCTTACTACACACTTCAGAGTAAATTATCCAAGTTTAAGACCTCTGATACATTCGCACGCAAAGTAAATTTAAATCTCACACATACAAACACTTCTGGAAAATCCTGTCACAGAATTCCAGCTGTGTCTCTTTCCCAAAATAATACAGTAACACTGCCACCAATCAGAGGGCCTTCATGCCATTCTAAAGGGGTGCCCAATTATAAAAAATTAATTATCAAAATAAATGATAGCTATGACCAGAATAGCCAGGCTTTTGGGGAGTATCAAACAGCCAGACGCACTCTCTAATCTCTATATAAAAGAAAAAAAAAAAAAAACTTTTTCAGCCATAACGAAAAACATTTAATAATAAGTAAAGTAATTACAAGACTGTAAATCAATAAATCTTAATTAAGAGTCCATTATTACAGAAAAACTATCTTAATAACAAAGCTTTTCTGATCTAACTGCAGAATACGGTCTCTGATCTACTCTAACATATAATAGCATGACCAAAGGAAGCTTACAATTTTTGGTGAGTTTTCTTTTCTTAGTGTCCACTGACTGCACAGTACTTGAAAATTGATCAGCACTTGACAAATTGCAGTCTCAGCTGTCTAATTTCAAAATACAACAGTCTTCTGATTAAAAAATTATTTAAACAGCTGATAGACAGAAAAAGAATATCTTAGCAACCAGGAAAATTCTAGTAACATCACTCACTGTTCAGCTGATTCTCCACAGTTTGTACTTTAGAATGTCCCTCTCAAGCATGCACAGTTAGAAATGTATCAAAGCAGTGACAGATTCTTTAAATTTTTTGTTTAAACAGGAAATTATTCAACATTTTAAAACTTGTTTACATTTTCACAATTAGGCATGCTGGCATACAATACAAATTAATCTGAGAATATGCACAAATTTCCTGCCAGACATGCTAACACAGATGACAGTGCTTTTAGTTTCTTCACAACCTATCCATGCAGGTCTTGTACAAATTGTAAATATATCTCTACAAAAGAGGAATTTGTCCAGCCCGTGACTGGTAATAGCTATGCACTATGAACATATGCTGACTGTAAGACCAAGAATGTGGTATAAATCACTTGTTGCCAATAATGTGATTGTTTCTATGCTGGCAAAACTAACAGACAATTTAAAGAAAAACATACCTAAACGTGTGAGTGACATTTGATTAAGGGGCAATAAAGGTCCATTGATGAAATCCATTTAATCTAATTTTACACAATCTTTTTGTTTTTTTTGGCTTTTCAAGGTCTCAGAGGAAATGCTAAGGGTGGCGACATAACTTTACAAACTGAGTTGGCTGAGATGCATTGGATTGGTAACCTACAAGCCCCCACACCCCCAGGACTTAACACATGCCTCCCTTTGAATCCTGCCTTAAAAAGGCATAGACTGAACCAGTGACTGTGATGGGTCATGAGTATTCTTAAAAACATTGCCAGGAAATGAATGAAGTAGATCTGATAAAGGGTATAAATAAATAAATAAATAAGGTAACCCAGTCACCAACACGATAAACAACCTTGAAATTATACAGTATGATGACCCAGAAGGTAAAACAATGAAGCATAGAACCGAAGCTGCCACAGGAAACAGAAGTTTAATCCACAAGCCACAAACAGTTCACATAAACGCCTCCAAATACACAGTACATTTTCGTTTCTCCTACTTCATCAGATGTGGGTTGCTTCCAAAGCTAACACCTTTTATAGAACACATTGTTTCAATTAACAAATCAGCTTTGCTAAGCAATCAACTTGTAATTGAGAAAAAGTGAAAAAAGTGCTTTTGTGCTTTTAACCTGATGTTAACATTTTATGTTTTATAATGATAAAATTTAAAGGTGTGTGTCAATACATTACTAAATCACATACTCTTATTATAAATAACCATTCACTTTTAAAACTGTGTTCAATTTTGGTAAAATGCATGAATGAATTAAAAAATACTAAATAAGTAAAAAATGAAATTAAACTTTCCTTTGATGAAAGAAATACTTCTGCAAAAACTAATCCATTTAGCACCATCTAGTGGCCATACAAAGATTTTGCAAGGAACAACAAAATAACAAACCATTCCCTTTTCCTTAAAACATAACTTACATAAAGTGAGTTCTAAAAATGCCTACTTTAATATATGCTTGGTCTATAAATACATACATATGTTAAAAATTAATTTATTACTGTTTGATTAAAAAAACTTATTAAAAAACATGTTATTAAAATTGCATTCAAATGAACATTAAATAAAAATTACTCAACAAAAAAGGCGTTTAGTAAAAAGTATGTAGAGAGTTTATAAAGCATTTAGGACTCTTTATAAGTAAGGTTTGAGAAACTTTCTTGAAATTCCTATTAGACACATATTACAATTTGGCTGATCTTATTTTCAAAAGGGGGGCTATGGAAATATTTTCGTTAAGACCAGAGGCTTTGTTTGCCTCGAGTAATAGTTGCCAGTACAGCTCCCTATATTCTATTCTTTCTTCCCACAGCCCTCCCCTTTTATCTATGTCTACTCTCTCAATAACATAAAATGTAAATTGTGCCTCCGGGCATTCCTTAGTATGCTTATATAGTGCATTTGTTTCCTTTTTTACCTGTATGTCATATATATGTTCGTATATTCTCCTTTCTAGTTTCCTTTCTGTTTTTCCAACATAAAAACCTTGGCATGTCTTACACAATGCCAGGTATACCAAGCCTTTAGAATCACAATTATTAAAGTCCCTACTTTCTAGCTTTATGTTTCTACTTTCTATAAAAACTTCTTCTTTGTTTATAACATAGGTACATTGCGAACAATGACCACATTTAAATGTTCCTTTCTTTATTCTCCCATTAGAATATCGGGTATCTGTATTACCTTCCAATAGTTTTTTGAGGTTATTGGAATTTTTGTATACTACTTTTAAATTACTTTTTGAAATGTTGTCCAAATCAGTGAAAGCTATGAATCTATTCCATTCATTTTCAACTATTTCTCTCACTATCCTTGAACTGGCATTGTACTCTAATACCAATGCATTACTGAAATTCTCATCCACATTTTTTGTATTTACTTCCTTCTCAGTAGCATCTATACCCAATATAGGTTTAAATTTACTTTCCTACCTTCCATCACCTCTATCTCCGTCTTTTCTATTAACCAGTCAGGATAGCTTCTATTCTTAAACGTTTTTCTAAGAACATTCATTTCTTCCATAAAATCATCATCATTTGAAGTCATCCTACATGACCTAATATACTGGCCTTTTACTATATTTCTTTTATAATGTATAGGATGAGCACTCTTATAGTGTAGGTAAGAGTTTGAATAGGTCTTTTTCCTATAAACCTTGGACTGAAATGTATTGTCTTTTTTATATATTTCTATGTCCAAGAATTCTAGGGTATCTTCACTCAAGGAATAAGTGAATTCTAAAAAATCTGTACTTGTATTTAAAAAATCTATAAATACTGGTACCTGTTCACTCAGTGCCACCCAAAGAATACAAATGTCATCCAAAAATCTCTTATATTGTATCCAACACCTCTTATATTGTGATTGTAAAACAAATTTCTCTTCTCATTTAGCCAATACCATATTTCCATATGTAGGGGCACAGGCTGCCCCCATTGCTACTCCCTTTATCTAGTGAAAGTATTCTCCCTTAAAATAAATGAAGTTATACTTTAGAACCAGATCAATCAACTGCATAATTACTGTACATTCATTATGACTTAAAGTGTTATCTTCAAACACTATTTCTTCCAGTAATTTTAATCCTTGTTCGTGGGGTATGCTTGAAAACAAGTCTAATACATCTATAGTCAAAAATCTTAGATGCTCTTTCCATAAATCCTGTTTTAAACCTCTTAAAAAATCCCAAGAGTCTTTTAATATATTACACCTTTTTACCCATATTGCCTTCAATTTCCCATCTATAAACTTAGCAAGTGGTAAAGTTTTAGATCCTTCAGCCGAAACTATTGGTCGCAAGGGTGGATTCATTTCATCCTTATGTATTTTCGGAATCCCGAACATGGTGGGTATTCTTGGCTTCTCCACTTTTAAGTAACCATATGTCTTACTGTCTATTAAACCATCTACCAATAATTCCTCTAGTACCATATCTATACGTCTGTACGCTATATTGATTTCATTTATAGACACGTTGGAATATTTATCAGAATCCCTCAAAATTTCATTCATTTTCCCCTCATAAGTCATATTGTCCATAAGAACCATTCTGCCACCCTTGTCTGGTTTCATAATTCTTAGATTTTTGTCACCCCTAATTTCTTTTAAGGTCTTGCTTTCAAGTGGGTTTAGGTTATTTTTGTATTTTACCTTATTAAAACTATCCCTAACCCCTCTTTCTATTATAGTTTCCAAGTTTTTTATCTGGGGATGAAGGGGGGGGGGTAAATACACTTCTCCTAGTCATTCTTGTTGGTTCATATTTAATATTCTGACTAAAAATGGTTTGAAAATTAATTTTTCTAGTAAATTCCTTTACATCCATTAATGTTCTAGCAAGATCTCCTCTGTTCCAAGGAATAAATTTGATACCCTTACTTAGTAAACTAAAATGTTCATTTGTTAAAATTATGTGACTAAAATTATAAATACTAAAATCACACTTAATAAATTTAAAAGGGTTAATTTCATCTTGAACAATGTCTGAAATTTCTAAGTCAGGGTGGTTGGTACTAACCATATTCAGTACCTCATCCTCCCCCTTCTTGCTTCCCCTCGAAAATTCGAGTCCTGTCTTTCATTTTGGTATCCATCACTATTCTTTAACCTTTCAGATCTCCTTAAAGGTTGTTCCTCACAACAATCATCTCTAAAATCATCCAAATCTATAACACGTTCACTAACCCTCACATTTTCATTTCCTTTTCCTACCTCACTGTTCTTCCATTCCAAATGCCTCCCTCCTACCTTAGGTTTAGGGTATGCACTGTCATTTTT
>NC_056737.1:258321967-258324467 GCF_019279795.1 Protopterus annectens
TTATAAACTTTTGCATTCTACTCTTCTGTAGATGTTTGTTCTCCAAGAAGCATTTCAGCTTTTCCTTCAGAAATTTTCTACGACTTTCTCTGCTAGTCAAGTCTACGACCTTCTCTACTAGTCAAGTCTACGACCTTCTCTATTAGTGAAGTGAGGCTAACTGGCCTACAATTCCCAGAAGTGCCCGTGCCCTTTCAGTTGTGCTGTTATTACTTTTGTCCTTCTCCAGCCCCAAACACCAGTCCTCTCTCCAAGCATATGTTCAGTAGGCCAGTAGGAGGACCCATCAAGACTAAAGCTAGTCATTCTAGTGCCATGAGATAGCCAACCATACTATTATGTCTTATCCTTTAAAGTTCCCTCCCAACTTTTCCACGATCTATCATCTCATCTATCTACTTTCCTTAGCCCATCCCTATTCTTCCTTCCCATGCTGGCATACTCTCCTTCTCTGTAAACAGTGATACAGACAACATACTAATAACTGCTACCTATCTCCTTCCTGTTTTTGTATTATCACAAGCTTTCTGCAACTCAGTGATTTCTGTTCCCACCTTTATTTTCCCCCCAAAGAACAAGAATAAAAGTTATGAGGATGATACTACTGCACTCATTGCAAGCATTCTTAACCCTGGAAAATGCTGACATTTGTGCAGTCACAGAAACCTGGTTCAAAGCTGCGGAGAGCACCCCAGCCTTACCTGGTTACTTATCCTATCATACATTCAGATCCCAAACTGTGGACAGCAAAGCCAAATGAGATGGAATTTCAATATGTATATTAAAGACATATACACCTCCAGGCTGGTCAAACAGTATGATGCACAGGAGACACTCCAGGTGCAGTTACCCGTTGACAAGATCCTTATTCAAATCATAGCTAGCTAAAGGACCCAAATTTGACTCAGGATGCCCACTCCACCTATCTGGACCTCTTTGAATCTATCAAGATTCAACCTTTTACCCTGATACAGGGCGATTTTAACAACCACAGACTGGAAAAACTACTCATGCCAGAACACAAATGCCCAGACATTCCTCGACATTATCAATGCAAATGCCTTGGAACAGCTAGTCGATAGCCCCACAAGAGGTGATATGACTTTGGACTTGGTATTAACTGACAAGAATAACCACTGCAGCACTCCTACAATATCATCCTCCCTGGTAAGATCAAACCATAAAGCGGTCACTTTTGAAGTCACCACCTCCCCAGACCCCCCCCCCCCCCAGCTAGGGTCAAACAAAAATCTCCATAGCAGAATACAACCTCCTGAGAGATGGTATAAACAGCTTCACAGCCCCCTCCCCTTCTGTAGGAACTGGTACTAATGTCCAAATCTACACCAAAGTACTATACGAGCATTTGTATAGATGCACGGAATCAGGAATACCTGACAGGACAAAAACATTCTCCACAAGGAAGAGTCAACCTGTCTAGTGGACATCTGCAATAAACTGTGTAACAAAAGGAAAAAAATTGCTGTCCAGGACCAAGAAGGAGCAGGTGCCCAATTGGAAGCAATCTCTTCTTGGCTGAACAAGTAAATAAGAGCACTAGTGAAATCCTCTAAAGCCAACTTCTAGTCCAAATTGGCCACATGTTCTAAAGACAATCATAAGACTTTATTAAGCGCCCAGATCTGTTCAGAACTGATGGTCAAGGACATCACATACACAAATGCTGTAGATATAGCCAACCTACTGGCCAACAGATTCAGTGAAAACTTCACCCCTCTGTTGCCCCATCAGTAAATCAGGAAATCCCCCTCCCCTTATCTCTAGAGAAGAGGTCATCACTGCCCTCTGAAAAGCAAAACATACAGCCTCCATGGGACCCTATAGCATCACAGGCTGCAACCTATATGAACTCAAACATGAAAGTGAAGCACCATTAAGCACTCTATTTGACCAAAGCCTGCGTACCGGCTTTGTCCCACCCGAGTGGAGGACAGCTACTGTCATCCCTTTACACAAAGGTGGAGCATCCACTGATCCGGAAAATTATAGACCCATCAGCCTAACTAGCCTGCTCTGCAAGGCAATAGAATGGATTATCATGAACCTCATTAACAGGGACACTGGCGACCTCCAAACACTTGACCTCATACAGTTTCCTTTGTCAAGGGGAAGTCATGTCTGTTAAATCTGGTCAACTTCTTTGAGACAGTCACCAAACCCATGGACAAGGGGAAGATGGTGCACATCGCCTACCTTGATCTGGCCAAAGCCTTTAACACCATTCCCCACTCGGGCATAATAGATAAACTCTCTACACTAGGCATCAATCCATATGTTACCAGATGGGTAGCAAACTGGCTCACTGATAGAATCCACCTAATCAAAACAGGGAAAGCAACCTTAAGCAGGAGACTCGTAATGAGCTGCGTACCCCAAGGATCAGTCTTGGGGCCAATGTTATTTGGGATATACTTCTCTGAGGTGCAGGCCAAAACCAGTGGGCTATGGCTGACCAAGTATTCAGGTAAATGCTAGCTGG
>NC_056737.1:258329467-258411967 GCF_019279795.1 Protopterus annectens
ATCCTTACCAATTCCCCCCACCAATACCACAATCCCACCACATTACCTGACTCCCTCAGTGATCATCTCCCTACCGCCATCTTAAGACATTACTCCCATATTCCTAAACCCCACCTTATCAAAGACTGTCGAAAACTATCGACTTTCAATTCATCTCAATTTCACTCCATTCTCCACAACCATAGATTGGTCCATCCTAAAACACCTCCCCTTAAATGATGCTGTAAGCACTTTTAATAGTATCTTTATGAGTACTCTGATCTTCCTAGAGGGAGCTAAGGAATTTTGAGTAAAATCAAATCATGCTCCCTTGCTCTCCAAGGAGACTAGGTCCCTTATGAAATAAAGAGATAGTGCTTGGAAAACTTGGACTAAAACTAAACAACCACCTCCTCTTCAAAAATACAGGCAACTGAGGAACCTTGCAAAAAATCATACAAACTAGTAACAAAAAGTTATACTATAGCTCTGCTCAGCTCAACAACAAATCCAATCCTCAAACATTTTGGTCAACTCTCAACAACATCCTCTTTCCTGGAAAGCCCTCTAATCCCTCCCCATACCCTAACTCTTCCTCTCAGGAAACAGCTACCCTCCTGAATAAACACCATCTCTTCCATCCAACATCTGGTAACCTCTAAGACAAACTCTACTTTGACACCCACCCCTCCAAGTCCCACTAACAAAACTTTGTTTTCTTTTGAGACGGTTCCCATTACTTACATCAAATCTCTACTACTCAAGCTAAAACCCTGCTCTCCTTCCACTGACAATCTATCTCCTACATTGCTCAAATTTCCTGCTGACTCAATTGCCTATCCTGTAGCTATACTAATTAATCGATCTATTCTGGAATCAACTGTCCCCACCCTTTGGAAATCTTTCTTTACTATCCCTCTTCATAAAGGTGGAAACTCCACTGACCCCTCAAACTAACGACCCATTGCCATTCTGTCCCCCCTCTCCAAGATATTAGAAAAATGCATTCACTCGCAGCTTCTCAATCACCTCCTCACGCACCACTTACTTACCCCTACCCAACATGGATTTCGTCCTCACCACAGCACCACCACTGCCCTTCTCTCCTTCACTCACATCATTGCAGAGGCCCTAGACAACAACAAACTCATTTCCTGTCTCTTCCTAGATCTATCCAAAGCCTTCAATACCATCTCTCATTCTCTACTACTATCCAAATTCGCAAATCTCCACCTATCCCCCTCCGCACTTGCCTGGTTTAATAGTTACCTATCTGGCAAGGAACAATCTGTCAAATGGCTCTCATCCTCCTCACCTTTCCTTCCCATCTCCACTGGTGTTCCCCAAGGCTCCATCTTGGGACCCCTTTTGTTTAACATCTTCACCAATGATCTTTACACCTCATGCAAAAAATCCTTCCTTATTCAGTATGCTGACGACTCCACACATATCCATCTCAAATAACATTCCTGAACTACACTCCCTGACCCAACAGGCCCTACTGCCCACTGAACAATGGCTCTCTCACAACCTACTGATCCTAAATCACAAAAAGACCAAACTCCTACTTTTCCTTTCCCGTTCTCTTTCTCATCACAAAACCTCCTTTTTTATTAAATCTTCAAACAATACAACTATCCAACCTGACACCCACACAAAACTCCTAGGGGTCATTATCGATGACGAACTAAAGTTCAACCTACACATACTCCAATGTATAAAAAAAACAAACCAGAAACTAGGTCTGCTATATCAGAACAAAAAATTCCTATCCTCTGAATCTAGACTTACCCTGGCCCAGGCACTCCTCCTCCCCTCCCTCTTATACGCCGCCTAAGTTCTTACCAATATCCAGGCCTACACTCTAAACAAACTCCAACAGACTTACCATAAAATAGCCAGATTCATTACTAACTCCCCATACAACTCACACCACTGCATTTCTTTTAACTCTCTTCAATGGCTTGAACTTACCCAATTTCTGCTATTTTATCAATTTCATATGCTACACTCTATTCTTTATAAACCCTCCTACTGCCCAGTTCTACCTTCCTTAGTCTCCATCTACATACCATCCCGGACACTCCGTACTTCTAACCACCAATTACTTGATATCTACCACCCAAAAAGGTCAGTAGGCAAACTACTCTACTAACACTCCCTTGCCCATGCTTGGAACAAACTTCCCCTTGACTTATGTTCAGTCTCCCACATCTCACACTTTAAAAATGAACTAAAAGCTTATTTTCTCAATTCCAGAATCTGCCCTTGCCATGACCCCACCTAGTCTTCCTTCCCTTTATGTACCCTCAAAAGGACCATACTTAGCACCTCATTACACCTCCCTCTCCAATGTGTCTACTATGCATTTGCATAATTTTATACAAACAAAAATATTTTATTGTTGACCTATTGAACTGTATCAATGTAAAATTATGTTACTTAGCTTCTTTTTAATGCAACTTTAACTTTATGCATGTAACCCAACATATGTGAATATTTTTGCTATAACTGCCATTATATCAATATTGTTTAAAACTGCACTTATTTAAAAATGTACTACTGCAGCTTTTCTCCTCGGGTCTCCACTGAAAATGGGCCACAAGCCCAGTTGGACAAACCTGGTTAACAAATGGCAATAAATAAATAAATAAATAAATAAATAAATAAATAATAATAAATAATAAATAATAATAATAAATATATATATATATATATATATATATATATATATATATATATATATATATATATACATATATATACATATATATATATATATACATATATATATATATATAGATATATATATTTATGACTGGAATCTCACAGATAAAAAAATAAATGAAAGTAAACAAAAAAATGACATTATGTAACGTATATGCAGGGGGCAAGCCCCCCTGCACCCACCACGTGGGGGGCTGTGCCCCCCCCCACACCCCATGCAACTTAAATATACCAACTCCAAGATTGCACTACAGTGGAGTGATTGGCAAAGTTTCTCTTCCGCTCTGCATGGCACTACTTTGCTGTTCACTCCACTGTAGTGCGATCTCGGAGTTGGCACATTTAAGTTATGGGGAACTTCACTAGCATGATATGTTGGAACATTTTTATGTTCGAGATTCCACAATCTTGAGATTCTGGTCCTCGGTATTCAGAGTCTCGGGATTGTGGAATTTCGAGATTTAGTAGTGATTCTAGATATATATATATATATATATATATATATATATATATATATATATATATATATATATATATATATATATATACATATATATGCACACACACACACACACTCTATGTATATATTTATATACATATGCATACACATTTCTCTTGCTTTCTGATCCTTTTACCCCCTTCTCCTTTCCGTACAATTCATAGATTCTCTTGCTTTCTGATCCTTTTACCCCCCTCTCCTTTCCGTATCATTTTAAAGGCACCACCATCCAATTGTATTATTTCTCTAGTTCTTCATCATCACTGTCACTTCGGGACTAAAATGAAGGGTATTCTCAAGGTATAGTTTCTTCCGCTCCAATATTCGCTCTTCCAGCCAACTATTACTGTATGCCTACAAATCTAAGCCCCCCCCCCAGTCCCTACAGCAGCAGTTACAGCATTTACTCTTACATTGTCCTGACATTCCTTGTTTATATTAGACCTATGGGCATCCTTATTTCCTCCTCAATTGTTTCTATATAAAATCATTTGCTTCTTTATGATCCATTAAATGTGGTTAAGTTCCCCCTGTTTTTTGCAACCACTTTGAGCATGATGTAGTTTACATCAAAGCAAATAACGTTAACTTTACAAAGCGTAATCAGAGTGATGAAAGCACAAACTTTTTATACTAACAGTAACTAAGGAATCTAAGTTGAGTCTTCCAAAAGGGTGACTCAGCCTGCTGAAAAAGTACAGCTACTTAAAATATAAGCTGTTCAGATTCCCACCTCAAGTTAGGACAGGTCCTAGCTTGAACATAATCCAAGTTACCTTGGTCTGTCTGCAGACTCAGGTGCTGAAGAAGCTAACAAGTAGTATAGCAGTAAGCAACCAATCCTTGTTCATTCTGAGGTCAGGAAGGTCTTCCAGCCCACTTCAATGACTCCATCTACAGGAGAGGGAGAAGAATGGCATGCAGTGCATGGGCCAGTGCATTTTAATTCACTCTGCAAAGCAACACCAGAGTGTGTTTGTGTGTGTGTCTGTGACAGTGTGATAGTGTGTGTGTCTGTGAGAGTGTGATAGTGTATGTGTGTGTGAGTGTGTGTGAGTGTGTGTGAGTGTGTGTGAGTGTGTGTGAGTGTGTGTGAGTGTGTGTGAGTGTGTGTGAGTGTGTGTGAGTGTGTGTGAGTGTGTGTGTGTGAGTGTGTGTGAGTGAGTGTGTGTGAGTGTGTGAGTGAGTGTGTGAGTGAGTGTGTGTGTGAGTGTGTGTGAGAGTGAGTGTGTGAGAGTGAGTGTGTGAGAGTGAGTGTGTGAGAGTGAGTGTGTGAGAGTGAGTGTGTGAGAGTGAGTGTGTGAGAGTGAGTGTGTGAGAGTGAGTGTGTGAGAGTGAGTGTGAGTGTGAGTGTGAGTGTGTGTGTGTGTGTGTGTGTGTGTGTGTGCATCTATGATTCCAGCAAGAAGGCACTGCAGGCACTCACAGCTGTCATCTTCCAAGTCAGCAGCTGGAGGAAATACCAAAGTCAAAAAATTTAAGGGGAAAAACAACCTTGTGGCATCCTTGACAAAGTACAGTTGTGTACACGTACCATAAATGTAGATGTCCGAGTGTATTCACTGTTGCAGTCATTACACTTGGGTAATCTGTTGGCAAGTTGCCCTCAGTCAGCCTGAATATCAAAGTATTGGGTCCTGCATCGGTTGCTGTCTCCTCTTCCATGACGTCAGGTCATCAGGGGTATAAAACATGCAGCCAACGCCATTTTCTTCAGTTTTTCTTGCCCCAGATGTCAGGTGCCCCCCAAATGGAGAGCAAAAATATATATATATATATATCTATAACTATATATAAATGCAATTCTAACAACATAAACTTTACCTTCACCTAAAAGCAAATACACCACAAAGGCTGTAGAATATATTGAAGGAAAGAGAAGTTCTAGAAAAAAGGGGGATGGCGAGTGGGTAACCCGGACTGCAACAGTGAATACACTCGAACATCTACATTTATGGTAAGTGTACACAACTGTACTATGTTCTTAGTGTTTCACTGTTGCAGTCATTACATTTGGGTAGAATCCCAAAGCTATGGTGGGGAGGCTGGAACTAAATACCATTAGGAGCGACTATAAGGCCCTGCAGAACTGCAGTGGCAAAGCCTGCCCTGGACTTAGAGAAGAGAGGCAAATGACAATGCTTTGTAAAAGTATAAACAGAGCTCCAAGTAGCAGCTTCTAGAATGTCTTTGGTTGGCACCCCTCTGAGAAAAGCTGCTGAGGTAGATGCAGCCCTGGTGGAATGTGACCCGATTCTCTTGGGCACCGGTTTACCATGATGCAAATAGCAGAAACGAATGCAGTGGTTTATCCACTTTGAAATAGTCTGCTTTGAAATAGCCTTCCCCTCTGATCCTGCAGCAAATGCCACCAGTAGCTGCTCAGACTTTCTTAGAGATTTGGTCCTGTTTAAGTAGAATCTTAGTTGACTGTGTAGGTCCAAGGAATGCAGAATCCGCTCACCCTTGTTCTGCGGATTTGGGTAAAAGGTTGGCAGGCGAATAGTTTGGTTAAGAGCCACACTGGATATCACCTTAGGCATAAAGGAAGGATTGGTCCTGAGGGACACCCTGTCCGGGTAAAATGTAATAAAAGGCTCCACAGCCATGAGGGCCTGTAGTTCTGAAACCCTTCATGCTGAAGTGATTGCCAGAAGGAAAGCTGTTTTCCAAGATAAAAACTTTATATCCGCAGTAGCTGCAGGTTCAAATGGAGGCAGGGTGAGCTTTTCCAACACAAAATCGAGGTCCCATGCCGGAGTTGGTGATCGTCTGGGAGGCCTTAAATTTTTGGCCCCTCTAAGATACTGTTTTAGCAGAGGATGAGAAAAGATGGGAGGCACTGTGTTGTAATGAGCCGAGATGGCAGAGGCATGGATTTTTTTGATGAAAAAGATAGGCCCTTGTCAAGCATCTTAGTTAAGTATTGTAAAATCTGAGGAAAATTTGGTTTTGCTGTGTCCGTCCCCTTGTGCTTGGTTCCAAGCACAGAATCTCTTCCATTTATCAGCATAAGATTTTCTAGTACTAGGCCTTCTGGCTTCCAAAATGACATCCATCACAGATTTACTGAGAGGTGTTGTTTGAATAATTACATGATCAGCCATGCTGCCAGGTTCAGCGTTTGGAGCGGATTGCGCAAAATCTGATTGCTCTGCTGAGACAGTAGATGAGGTATTTGAGGCAAGTACCAAGGAGGGAGTTGAGACACATTCCTTAGAATTGGGTACCAGTGCTGGCGAGGCCAGTCCGGGGCAATTAGGATCATTTTTGTTTTTTCCTGTCTGACCTTTAGTAAGACCTTGGGGAAGAAGAGGCAGAGGAGGAAAGGCGCAGACTGAGGTTTTTCCAACTGAAGGCTAGGGCATCCACTTTCCATGCTTGTCTGTGATAAGTCCTTGTGCAGAATTTGTCCATTTGATAATTTTGGGGAGAGGCAAATAGATCTATGTCCGGACTCCCCCATTTCTCTGTTATCATGCTGAAGACTTGTGGATCCAGTTTCCACCCGTGAGGGTCCATAGCATTTCTGCTTAGGGTCGTCTGCCAGAGTATTTTGTTTTCCTGGCAGGAAATGAGCTTGAATATGTACTTGGTAAGTCAAGGCTGTGTCCCCAATGCCATGGCTAGTCTGCAAAGGGGGTAGGAATGTGTACCCCCCTGCTTGTTTGTGTACCACATAACCGTGGTGTTGTCCGTCTTTATCAGCAGTTGTCCTGGATGAAGTAAGTCCTTGAAGGCTGTCAGGGCATTCTGAACAGCTAACATCTCTTTCTGGTTGATATGCAGATGCATTTGTTTTGGGCTCCACATGCCCTGAATGCATCTCCCCTCCAGGTGGGCCCCCCAAGCATAGTCTGATGCGTCTGTAGTTAGGGTTTGGGTGGCAGGGGATAGAGTGAAATACCGTCCCATGGTCTGGTGACATGTCTCTGCCCACCAAAGAAACTCCTGTTGTAGGCAGGGAATGAGAGGAATCATTGCTTCCAGACTGTGACAATGTTGACTCCATAAACTTTTTAGATACCACTGTAGTTTCCTCATATGCAGTCTTGCATATGGAATTAGTAGAATGCAGGATGCCATGAACCCCAAAGCCTGCAGAATTTGTCTTGCAGATAACTGGGTTTTTGTTGCCATCTGTCTGAAGTAAAAGTCAGTTGCCTTTGCTTGTCTGGCGTAAGGTAAGCCATCTGGGCAGTTGTATTCAAGCTTGCACCCAGGAATGTAATCTTTTGAGAGGGTACTATTTGTGATTTCTGTTCATTTATTGTGTATCCTAGGCATGTTAGAAGCCTTTTTACAAATGTCAGATGTTGAAGAAGAATGTCCTTGTTTTCTGCTTGAATGAGACAGTCGTCCAAGTAAGGACAGATTTGTATGCATCTTTGTCTGCAAAATGCAATTACTGGTGCCAGGCACTTTGTAAAGACCCTGGGTGCAGTAAATAAGCCAAAGGGCAGTGCAGAGAATTGGTAATGCATAACACTGGCCTTGAAGTGGAGGTATCTTCTGCACGATTCCCTTACTGGGATATGCAGGTATGCCTCTTAAGTCTAGAGTCACTAACCAAGCGTTCTTGCCCAGCATGGGCAGAAGCTGTTACAAAGTCAGCATTCTGAATTTTGGAATGTCCAAGAATGTGTTCAAAATCGATAAATCCAGTATTGGGCACCAGGCATTGTCTTTTCTGGGTACCAGGAACAGTCTTGAGTAAAACCCTTGCCCTTTTTCCTGTTCTGGTACTGGTTGAATAGCCCATTGAATTGGCAGATGTGGCCATCCATTTGGAAATGGCAAGGTATGGAAACGAAATCTGTATCCCTGGGATACTGTGTTTAATACTCACTTGTTCTGGGTTATTAACTGCCAATTTTGAGCATGAAGTGCTAATTTTCCCCCTAAGGGGGCTGTCAAAAGATAAGTGATTGGTGATGGCAGAGGGAAGTCATTGAGACTGCTTACTGTAGGGTTGTGCTTTGTTTCCTCCTGATTTGGAGGTAGAGGCACCCCATTGCTTTGACCTGTAAGAAAGTACAGTTTTGTACCTACCATAAATGTAGATGTCCTTCAAGAATGCAACTGCAGTCCTGATATATGGGTTGAATACCATAGCCAAGCTGGGGGTGGTAGGATCTAAGAAAAAGATGGTGTAGCTAAAATGCCCTGCAGGACTGCCAAAGCAAAGCCTGCTCGGGATCTGGAGTATAAAGGCAGGTTGTAGTGTTTGGAAAATGTATGCACGGAGCTCCATGTAGCAGCTTCTAGAATGTCCATTGTAGCCACCCCTCTTAGAAAGGCTGTGGAGGTGGCTATAGCTCTGGTGGAGTGTGGCCTGATATTGGCTGGCACACCTTTTCCATGGAAAGAGTAACAGAATCTGATGCAGTGTCCAATCCATTTTGAAATTGTTTGTTTGGAAATTGCCTTTCCTTGCACTCCAGCAGCGTAGGCTACAAATAGTTGGTCAGACTTTCTGTTGGCCTTTGTTCTGTCCAAGTAGTAGCGTAACTGTCTGTGTATGTCCAAAGTGTGCAGCAGCTTTTCTCCTTTATTTTGAGGATTGGGAAAGAATGTAGGCAGGTGAATTGCTTGATTTAGAGACACCCTGGATATCACTTTTGGCATGAATGAAGAATTGGTTCTTAAAGAAACTCTGTCCTGACGAAAAATGAGGAATGGAGGTACTGCCATGAGGGCCTGCATCTCAGAGACTCTTCTTGCTGAGGTAACTGCCAACAGGAAAACTGTTTTCCAGGAGAGAAATTGCATTTCTGAAGATGCTGCTGGCTCAAAAGGAGGAAGAGTTAATTTTTCCAAGACAAAGTTGAGGTCCCATGCAGGCACTGGTGATTTCCTGGGAGGTTTGATATTCTTTATCCCTCTTAGAAACTGTCTTGGCAAAGGATGTGAAAACACAGGTGGATCACAGTTGTATTTTGCTGAGATTGCTGAAGCGTGTATTTTTATGGAAGAATATGAAAGGCCACTATGAAGCATTTCTGCCAAGTATTCTAGTATCTGTGGCATGCTTATTACTGATACATCCTGACCCTTTTTGGCATTCCAGGTGATGAATCTCTTCCATTTGGCTGAATACGTTTTTCTGGTGGAAGGTCTGCGTGCTTCCAGTAGGATCTCTTGAACTTTTTTGGAGAGAGAGATATGGGTAGAAGTCATGGAACCCTCCAAGCTGTCAGCTGCAATGTTTGCAGGTTGGGATGAACAGTCCTGTAATTGTGCTGAGTTAGAAGCAGAGGCCATTGAGGCAGGGGCCACGGCTTGGTGCAAGATATGCTCCTTAGTAATGGATACCAGTGCTGCCTTAGCCAGTCTGGAGCTATCAAAAATACCTTTCGGTTGCTCTGCTTTGATCTTCAGTAATACCTTGGTCATTAATGGTAGAGGTGGGAATGCATAGATTGTCAGAGAATTCCAGCTGAAGGAGAGAGCATCCATTCTCCAGGCTTGAGAATGGTGCGTCCTCGAACAGAACTTCTTCAGATGATGATTGAGGTGAGAGGCAAAGAGATCTATGTCCGGCCTTCCCCATGCATGAGTTATTTGCGAAAAAATGTCTGGATGCAGCATCCATTCGTGCGGGTCCAAAATGTTTCTGCTTAGACTGTCCGCCAGAACATTGTCCTTGCCTGGAACAAACTGGGATTGCAACTGTAAGTTCAGTTTCAGGGCCTTTTCCCAAAGAGCCATTGTTAGTCTGCAGAGGGGGTAAGAATGAGTGCCTCCCTGTTTGTTTATGTACCACATGACAGTGGTGTTGTCTGTCTTTATTAGCAGATGACCTTGCTGAAGAAATTTTCCGAAGGCCTCGATTGCATGAATCACTGCCAACATCTCTTTTTGATTTATGTGCAGATGCATTTCCCGGGGAGCCCATTGCCCTTGCATGCATCTGCCCTCCATGTGCGACCCCCCCCATCCATGATCTGAGGCATCTGTTGTAATGGTTTGACTTGCTTGAGGTTTGTTGAAAGACATGCCTTTGTTTAATTGACTTGCTTGTGCCACCATAAAAATTCCTTTTGAAGACATGGAATGAGTGGTATAATTTCTTCTAAGTTGTGGCTGTGTTGAGACCATGAACTTTTTAGGTACCATTGTAGTTTTCTCATGTGTAGTCTTGCCAGTGGAATCAGAAGAATGCAAGATGCCATGAAACCCAGGGCCTGCAGGATTTTCCTTGCATTCATCTGGGGGAGCTTTGCTAGGCTTTTGAAGTAATCTGGTAATTGTTCTTGTTTTTCTTCTATGAGGAAAGCCATTTGTGAGATTGTGTCCAGCTTGGCTCCTAGAAAAATTATTTGTTGGGATGGCAGTAGTCTTGATTTTTGAATGTTGACTGTGTATCCCAAAGCCTGTAGTAAGTGTATGACATAGTCCAAGTTTCTTATCAAGGCTTGTTTGCTGTCCGCTTGTATAAGGCAGTCGTCCAGGTAAGGGTATATTTGTATCCCCTGGAGTCTGCAATGTGCAATTACTGATGCCAGGCATTTCGTGAATACTCTGGGCGCAGTAGATAAGCCAAACGGCAATGCTGAGAACTGATAATGCTCTGACCCTGCAAGAAATCTGAGGTATCTTCTGCAACTGTGTCTGATTGGGACATGCAGGTATGCCTCCTTGAGGTCCAGAGTAACCAGCCAAGACCCCTTGCCCAGCATGGGAAGAAGTTGCTGTAACGTCAGCATTTTGAATTTTGGCACAATGAGAAAATAGAGCGGACAAGTCCAGCATAGGTCTCCATTGCTTTTCTTTTCTTGGAACAAGGAACAGTCTTGTGTAGAATTCCTGGCCTTGTTCCTGAGGAGGAACCTTTTCTATTGCTTTGATCTGTAACAGGTTTGAAACTTGTATGAGTGCCTCTGCCCTTTGATTTTGTGGCAGGTTTGGCATGCCATGTCTTGTTGGTAAGGTATGGAAGTGGAACCTGTAACCTTTGTCTATTATGCCCAGAATCCATTTGTCCTTTGTTAAGACGTGCCAATTCTTTGAAAATAAGGATAATTTTCCGCCTAAAGGTGCTTCTCTTTGTGCCTTGGTTGGCGGCGTCAAAGCCAAGTCACTGTGATTGTCCCTGTGGAGCAGTAGAAGTCCCTGCGCCACTTCTCTGATTAGTTGGTTGCCATTGGCGGCCCCTGTAGGAGCCTCGGTATTGCCCTCTACCTCGAGTGCGCCTGTTTTTTCCCCTTTGGAACTTGTCAGTGTCTGGAAAGGGCCAATTCTTTGAAGGCCAATTCCTGCTGAACCTCGGTGGCTGAACCTGGAGGAAATCTTTGACTGTTTGCACTGATTTAGCCTTTTCCTCAATAGATTTCAACACATCCTGTGCATTAGCACCAAATAGCTTCTGTTTTTCCAGAGGTGCATCTAGGAGCTTTACTTTAACATGATCTGGCAATGCCTGTTCTTTCAACCAAGCATGTCTACGTATGACGGCCCCTGTCATAGCTGCCCTACATGAAGCTTCCAATGCATCATAACCACACTGAAGAAAATGATTGCTAACCTGCTGAGTATTATGAACCAAATCCTGCAAGGCCTTTCTATCTAAAGGCTCAGGAGAGGCTAACTTTTTCTGCAAATCATCCATCAAGAAATCCTGATACTGAAACATATGAAAAAGACAGTTAAGTGCCCTCATGGCAAGGGTGGTTGAGGTATAAACTTTTTTGCCCCATCTCTCCAAGGACCTAGATTCCCTGTCTGCGGGCAAAGGGTTTTTGGCCGTGGAGGTGGCCACTCCTTTGGGCCCCTGAGAAATAGTTTCTAGATCCACAGAGTGGGTCTTAAAGAGATGTTTATGAGTTTCAGGAACCCTGTAATATCTGTCTGGCTTGACAGGAGCAGGAGGGAGAGAATCAGGGGAAGCACTGGAGTCCGAGTACACATCATCCAATACATCTAACACTGGTGGAATAGCTAAAGGCCTGTGCTGGGGTAACTTAAGGAAAGTACATAGCCTTTTCCTGGAGTCAGAGAAATCCTGGCCCTGCCACTGAAAATGCTCTCTCATGGAGTGGAGAATTTCCCCAAAAGAAATATCCTCTGGAGGAGAGGCAGAGGGAATGGATTCATCAGCATCAGAATCCTCATAGGCCTGGAAGAATTCTTCCTGGGAATCTGAATGGTCTGAGTCCCCAGAGGCTTCATCTGAGGAAAGGGTATCTGTCTGCTCAACCCTAGGCCTTTTATCTGCAGGTGGCTGAGAACCTCTGTCTGGATGTGCCTGAGAACCTCTGATTAAAGAAATTAGATCTGCAGCTAAAGTCCTAATCTGTTTATCAGAAGTGGAACCCTGGGAAAAGGCTTTAGGAGGGTGAGCCTTAGCCTGGCTGGCAGCCTTAGCACGTGTGTAGGCCTTGATGGACCTAGAGACCGAAGGCCTAGCTGCCCCACGTGCTGGAGTAACTTTATCCACCGGTATGGTGTCAGGTAAATCCTGGGCTTCGGTTTCAGGAGGGAAATCAACAACCGGCACCGGGGTAACCTCCGGGACCGAAGTGTGCGGTAAAGCGGTGTCGTCGGTCTGGGGCGGTTGAATTACCGCCTCCGAAGAGACCAATGCACTCGCGGTAGGCTTTGGCGTGGCATCTGTGGAAGTCGCGGGCCGAGAATGTCGGTCCCGGTCCTTCCGTTTTTTGGAAATATGTGTTGTCGGTTGTTCCGACGGCATGATATAGGAGAAATTTTCCCCAAAAAAGTCTTCAGCAAAATCTGCCCGGCGCCTGAGTGTGCGCTTATTGAAGCAAGCACAGGCAGCACAGGCCGAGATGTCGTGGTCTGGGCCCAGGCAGGGAAGGCAGTAAGAATGGAAGTCCTCATGAGGTATTTGTTTACCACAAGACAAACAATTATTAACTTTTGCAGTTTTATCTGACATCGACTGAGGCAAGAAAAGGTTCCCCAACGGGGTACTTAGCTTTTTGATGACTTCGGTAACTGAAAACGCAGGAGCTGGCTGACCGGCACTTGCGAACCGCTTCTGCATCGGGCACTGCGCGGCAAGAAAGACTGAAGAAGATGGCGTCGACTGATGCTTTTATACCCCAGCCACTCTGACGTCGGGGAAGAGGTGACATCAGCCGACGCCAGACCCAGACTTTGGAATCCGGTCGACCGAGGGGCTGCCTGAGGCAGGACAACCCATATGTCAGGACTGCAGTTGCATTCTTGAAGGACATCCCTGTGATTGCTATCTTGATCCTTTTTTGCACCTGGATTTGCCCCGTGAGGCTCTGTTGGGCACAGAAAAGGAACAATTTTTTGTACGCCAGTGTCTACTGAATCTTGGTGGCTGCACTTGTAAGAAGTCTTTTACAGTTTGCATAGACTTAGCTTTGTCTTCCATTTTCTTTAAAACCTCTTCTGCCTTATTACCAAACAGAGTATCATGCTGTAAAGGTGTATCTAACAATTTAGCTTTAACATGATCAGGCAGATTTTGCTCCTTGAGCCAGGCATGCCTTCTAATCACAGATCCAATAACGGCGGCCCTGCAAGAGGTTTCCAAGGAATCAAATCCACATTGCAAAGTATGCTTTCCAACCTGTTCTGCTGCATGCAATAATTCCTTTAATTCTTTATTTTCCACACATTCAGAAATCAACATAATTTACTGTTTCAATAATCCCATAACATGCTGTTGATATTTAAGCATATGAAACTGTCAGTTTAAGGCCCTAATTGCCAAGGTTGCAGACGTATAAACCTTCTTTCCTCATCTACCCAGCGCCCTGGAATCTCTATCAGAGGGGGTAGGATTCTTAGCTGTTGAGGCCTTTACACCTTTGGGACCCTGTGAGACAGTTTCAGGATCAGCAGCAGGATTATTGAAAAAAAATTTGTGGGAGTCAGGAACCCTGTAATATCGGTCTGGCTTACTAGGAGCCAGAGGTAGGGAATATGGAGCCATGCTTGATTCCGAAAACACATCATCAACAATGTCTAAGACAGGAGGTATAGCCAAAGGCCTACACTGAGGAAGAAGGAGGAAATCCCTAAGCCTCTTTTTTGATTTTGAGAAGTCCTGACTCTCCCAATGAAAATGTTCCCTTAAAGTATGCAAGGTTTCTCCAAAAGAATAATCTTCAGGAGGAGATGCAGATGGGATGGATTCCTTTGCATCTGAATCCTCATAGGGTGGTATAGAAAATTCCTGATCAGATGAGGAATCAGAAGAAATGGAAACCTTACCTGAAGATTCATAATCAGTGTCTTGCCTAGGCCTCTTATGGGGGGGGGGGGGGGGACCCCTGATCAAGGTAATTAAGTCTTCAGCCATTTTGATCATCTGTTTTTTAGGCATAGAGGCATGAGCATGTGGCTCATGCATCAGTTTTTTAGCCTTAGAAGTTGCTTTTGTCTTTATTTTTGAAGCTGGCGTCAGTTTTATATAGAAATGTTGAGGCCTGAAAACACCCTCAGAAGCCGGTGCCTGCTCAGCGGCTCCGGACCCATCCGAGGGAGAGACATCCACGGGTACAATACTCCGAGACTCTCGCGGCATGCCGGACTCCACATGAGTCTCGATAGAGTCCTGCGGCTCGAAAGTAGTGGGTATCAGGGGCTGCGAAAGTGCCACACCGAGTACCGGCAAACTGGCGAATGGTGTAGGAGAAGCTTCGTCGTCGGTTTTGGACCTCGACGGTCTGTCTCTGTCCTTTTCTTTGTGTTTTTTGTGAACTCCAGTAGTCAGATTGCTATCCGACGACATTTCAAGGTAATTACATCTGTTTCCAAAATATTTTGAAGCAAAGATATACCGACGCTTAATAGTGTGTTGGTTAAATCTAGCACAAAACCAACAGCAAGGCACATTATGATCTGGGCCTAGGCAAGGAATACAGTACAAATGAAAATCCTTATGAGGTATTTGCTTCCCACAAGTAATGCAATTATTAACTTTTACTGACATCGGTAAGGAGCAAGAAAAAAAGTTTCCCCAATGGGGTACTTAGCTTTAACTGAAGACTTCGGTTCTGAAACTCGAATGTGAAAATTTCAGGAGTCAGCTGAAAGGCACTTGCGAACTGCTTCTGCTTCGGGCACCGCGCGACAAGAAAGACTGAAGAAAATGGCGTCGGCTGCATGTTTTATACCCCTGACGACCTGACGTCATGAAAGAGGAGACAGCAACCGACGCAGGACCCAAGACTTTGATATTCAGGCCAACTGAGGGCAACCTGCCAACAGATTACCCAAATGTAATGACTGCAACAGAGAAACACGAAGAACATCTGCTATGTTCTGTAACTGGATCCTCTTTCAAAAGATTAAGCAGGCACTGATAACAGGAAAAAAAAATTAAAAAGATTTCTGCCTCAAGCAAAAAGGCAGGGAATGGTGAAGCATAAAAAAAACTGCATTTACTACAGATATTGCAGTTATAACTGCAATGTTCTTTGCATTGTAAATGACTCAGTCCTGAACCACGTTACAAGCCATGGGGTTTTCTATAACATTCAGTACCGTCTCCAGATGGAATATCTGAAAGGTATCTACTTACTAAGCAGAATGATGTTCACATACCTGCTGCATGTACCACCAGTCCTAACGTCGTGGTGATTTTTGAATTAGCTGTTCTTGCTGCTTCAGGATCTACAAGACGTAAAATCAGGAAAATGGATCAGAACATGACAGGTGAAGGTGAACAGTAGTGTCACAAAAACAAGACAGTGCAGAATGGAAGCAAAGAACCAAACTATTTTGTCTTTTAACACAAATACTCAAAACAGACAGATGAAAATACACTTCCTGCAAGTACATCTGAAAAACAGACCTGTTAGACACAAAGTTTTCCAAACAGTTGTTTTACCTTCTATCCAGCCTCTCACCTGATACACTGCCAGACGTTTTAAAATAGAGACTTGCTGGAAAGAAGATTTGGTTGTATGACTGCTGTTGTACTAACACAAAGATATGTGGTACACAGCATCTGAAACTTGTTAAAATCACATCAGTTTCATGCTTCCGCTTATGTCCAGTTTCTTCAAACCGGTTACATGACATATCACCACTTTGTTTGGTATTGTACCACTTGCAAGCTATTTCTATGAATACATAGTTTTGTACTGAACAGCCTAAAAAGATGCACCCCTCCTTCCAGTATGAAAACATAAGGCCTGGTTTATCCAGGTGATAGTTTTGTACTGAACAGCCTAAAAAGATGCACCCCTCCTTCCAGTATGAAAACATAAGGCCTGGTTTATCCAGGTGATCCTAAATGAAAGAGAGACACTGTTTACAAATTTGCTTCTTCTTTTACATATGTAAATGTCCTCACCATGTTCTAATTCACTCTTGCATTTTAACAGTTGCCACCCATTACATCAGAAAAAAGGGGTTCCGGCGTGTAGATCACGGGACGATTGCCCGCGAGCTACATCGCCGAAACAAACAGGCCGCGACACCACCAGATCGTACAGCGGTGCGGCTGAAATACACACCCGCTGTCGGAATCCACGTCGGAAGTAAACCAAACACATAGCGACGACCCCTAAAGCAGCTACGCTGCAAACCAAATGATAGAAGCGCATAATGCACACAAATGGCAATGCTGTCACGAAAACTTGAGCAAAGAAGCAGTGAAAACACACGCATACACACCACATAAAAGAAACATAAAAAACCCACGCATACACATAACAAATGTAAACACAAGCACAAATACCCCACACAGACACAACGTACAATAAACCACAAATACCCCACGCATACACATCACAAAAGTAAACACAAGCACAAATATCCCACACAGACACGGTGTACAATAAATCACAAATATCCCACGCATAGAAAATACACATGTAAATACACAAAACTATCCACGGCAACAACAACTTACCTGTAGATCAGCTACACTCCAGGCAAACCCGAACAGTAAACGGGCACAGTAGACTAAAGTTATACTCGAGAGTGGAAGCAGCTGCAGCATTGTCCCTGTCCATGCGCTATGTCCCTGTATATAAGAAGCACGTGACAGCCCAGAACTAGTAACCCCTGTACATTACCCGTCATAACAGAGATACTCTCTGTAGTGCAAGCCATGGAGATGTGTGAGACTGTAAAGCCCCTAAGAGGCACATGCAACTAACAGTGTATAGAGTTCCAACTACATAAGTATGCACAGCACATTACACAGACTCTGTCAGGAGTTAATAGTATTCAGAATATGTCCATTCCAATTCCCAGACATATCCATGGACAGCCATAAGTGCAACACACAGCATCTGTCCAGCTATGGCCCCCCCTAGTACAGTGGCAGGTGGGAACTGTGGACCAGGGAAGACTTCCAGACAGCGGTGTCAGCCCCCACACCCAGTGTAAAGCAGCATGTCTGTTTGGTAGGTTCTGTAAACCCATCCAGTGTCCCCTGTGGCTGGTGTACAAAGGTATGTAGGCCTAATTAGGTAGAGGAGGGTGCAACACTGAGTAACTTCCCTATGTAACCTCTGCCACTGAAACCGAGGCAGGGCCCCACACCCTGATTGGTACAACTGGGAGTTTAAAGGGACATGTACACCACATGTAGAAACTCTGTATGAAGCAGGAGATGGTTTAGCCCCATGGCTGTCTAAACTGCATATAGTGCCTCCATAGCATAACAAGCAGGTAGACGAACCTGTAGTATTGACATCTGCACAGTGCAGCATCGCAGGCAGTACGACAAGACAGGCTCCAACACAGGACAGTGTAAAGGAACTACTGGCACAACCTATAGGGGAGTGTAGTAGCGCCGTCCGTACATAGATTCACCAACTATACATGCTGTGATGGATGCTGAGAGGCCATCTGCAAGTGGTGTTACAATGCTGGAAGCTATGTACCGATATAGCCCTGGGCAGCTTGGCAACAAGTATAGCACAGTGCCCAGCCAACGGGGCAAACCGATGCTGGTAGTCGAGGGATACCTCTACCATTTGGAGCATGAACTGCCACCTAAACGGTACTGGGCATGTATTGAGTGGAGACTGCAGGCCTGTAGAGGTCGTGCCATCACTGTACAACAGGAAGGAGGCGAGGAACTGCTGAAATCACTGCCTCACCAGCACGGGCCGGATGCAACAATAGCCCAGGTTGCTACACTGCGTGCAGAACTGCGGCAGAGGGCGGTAACTGGAAATGAGTTGCCAAGTTTGGTGATGCAGAGTGTCCTAGGCACAGCAGATGAGAATGTACTGCAGGATATGCCTTGTCGTGCAACATTACATCGTAGCATAACCAGGGTACGTCAGAGGGCACGTGCAGCAATGAGCACACCTCCAGTAACACTTGCGGATATTGATGTCAACCACTATCCACTCCGCAGTGGCACCTTTATGCTCCGTAGGAGATCTGATATGGATGGGACGGATTCCCTGGCTCTCCTTACAACAGCACAGAACCTAAGTGATCTGTGTAGAGCTGACATCATTCTTGCCAATGGCACCTTCCCTACCAGGGCCAATATATGTCGTCAGCTATATACATTACATGGCTGTATTGGGACTCACACCTCATCAAGGATTGTCCCCCTGGTGTACTGCCTCATGACAAGGAAGTCAGAGTCTGCATACTACAGTATGTGGGAGATACTGAAGACTATGACTGCAGAACAGGACTGTACCCTGGCTCCATAGTATATAATGACTGATTTCGAGAAGGCAGCGATCCGTGCCAGCCGTAAGGCATTTCCAAAGGGTATTCTGAAAGGGTGCCTTTTCCACTTTGCACAGATCATTTGGCGCCAGATCCAGCATAACCACCTTGTAGCCCTGTATGGTACGGACGCCGCGTTTTCCACTGCCATACGCAAGCTAATTGCGTTGGCATTTCTACCAGTTGAGGATGTTATCCCTGCATTTGTGGACATTGTTGCTACGTTACCGGAATGTGCACGGCCTGTTGGCGTATTCCTGGACCATCATTATGTGCGAGGCCGACCACGCAAGTATGCATCCCGCTGCTCCTCACAGCAACGACTACCATCATTCTATCCTTTACATTTCTGGAATGTTAGTGATGTGACCGGCATGGATTTCCCACGGACCAATAACCAGGTAGAGGCATGGCATCGTCGGCTGAAAGTATTACTGGGACGACCTACAGTGCAGTTATCAGATCTTTTGACTGTCCTGCAACAGGAGCAGAACCTAACAGATACCCGTCCAGAATCTCTGTTGCGGGGGATGCCTATTACACCACGAAGGAAGGCAATTGTTGTAAGGGAGCGTAGTCTAAAACACATCCTGCAACATAAGTGTGACTATAATGATGTGCAGGATTTTCTCCGTGCTGTGGCACATTTCTATAAGTTATGATTATATCATGATTTAGTATGCACCAAGCACTTCCCACATTACTTTACATTGTGCATTAATAAAGGACTTGCCCACAGCACACAGGTTTCAGTGTACCACTCTGGTGCCCACTTGGCATCCTAGTCTAGGCGCATGTTACAGTGTTAGTTGCACGTGGTGGTTTCTAGGGGGTGTAGTGTTTAGATCACATATGGGGTTTTTGTCTGACACCTGTGGTTAGGGTGCAGGGGGTTATTTTCTTTTCGCAGGGAATTGTCTGCAGGCATTTGTCACTACAGCTAAATTTCCATACTGCCATCTGTCCACATCCAGTTGTCTCACAGTAGGTTGTCGCACCGCCTAGGTGCCTGAACCCAGAAAAAAGCTTTGGTCAAATGGCAGTTAGTTAGGCTGGCATGGATGGTATCTCCTTTGGATATCTTCTATAAAGCGGGAGACAAACTGACATCCATGTTAAACAGTAGAGGTCATCTCGGTGTTCTTTCATATTGTCTGGTACAGTCATCTCAGTCCCATCTCCAATTTGTTAGTACTAGCAATGGTGAGTAAAAAAAAAACACAATTTCATTTATTGGATACTTCTACAAAACATTGTGCAACAATTCACACATTGATAAAATTGTTCATAATACTAAACTAAGAAAAGTTAAAATAATAAAAAAATGTATATATATATATATATATATATATATATATATATATATATATATATTTATATAGTGATTAAGACAAACAGATAACTTATCCCAAACCTATTGCCCAAAGTCAGGAAGGATTATATTTTAATGACACAGAACCATCCTTTACTGATATCTAAAATCAACTTCAGGACCCTTTACAGTATTCACTACTTTGGGGGTCTGACAGATGAATGAACCAACAAACAGGGAAGAAAATCAGTGGACCCATGGAAGAATCCGAGGGGGGACAGATGGCAATTTCAAGTCAACCCCGAGAGGCGGGGGAAGAGATGCCAAACAGAACAGTTGTGTACACTTACCATAAATGTATATGTTCGAGTGTATTCACTATTGCAGTCCTCACATATGGGGTTATCCAGCTCCCGGTAGCCCTCAGTCGGCCTGAATACCAGAGTCCTTGGTATATGACGTCGGCTGCCGCCGGTTGTAAAACTAATGTCAGTATGTCAGGTATAAAGGGAGGCAGCCAACGCCATTTCCTCAGTTTTTGTTGCCTAAACTGTCAGGAGCCCCCAAAGAAGGCTAACCAAAGAATGGTAGCACCCTGGACATGTCATACAAAAAATAAAAATCTATAGTCTGTGCTTTAGGAAAAAAGGGGGAATGGAGGGTGGGAAACCAGGACTGCAACAGTGAATGCACTCGAACATCTACATTTATGGCAAGTGTACACAGCTGTACTATGTTCTTCGTGTTTCACTGTTGCAATCCTTACATATGGGTTGATTCCCAAAGCCCACTAAGAAGACAAAGGGGGGAGGAAGAAAGCACAGTTTTGTACCTACCATAAATGTAGATGTCCGATAGGTATGCATCTGCAGTCATAACATATGGGTTTGTCCTGCCTCAGGCAGCCCTGCGGTCGGCCGGATTCCAAAGTCTGGGTCTGGCCTCGGCTGATGTCGCACTTTCCCCGACGTCAGAGCGTCTGGGGTATAAAAGCATCAGCCGACGCCATTTTCCTCAGTGTTTCTTGCCTCAGATGCCAGGTGCCCTCTAGGAAGGCCAAATTTGGAGGAATGCAATAAATTCCAAAACATTTTCCAAAATATATACATATATATACAAACAAATACACCATAATAGATCCCCCAGCTAGCTAATGGAGGGGTAAGCACCCTAGGAATACCACAGAGGGGAAGGAGGGAGGGTAAACCTGACTGCAGATGCATACCTATCGGACATCTACATTTATGGTAGGTACAAAACTGTACTATGTCCTTCAAGGATGCATCTGCAGTCATAACATATGGGTAGAATACCATAGCCAATCTGGGGGAGGAAGGTACTAAGAAAAGGATGGTGTAGTTAAGATACCCTGCAGGACTGCTGTAGCAAAACCTGCTCTGGATCTGGAGTATAAAGGTAAATTGTAATGTTTGGCAAATGTATGCATGGAGCTCCATGTAGCAGCTTCTAAAATGTCCTTGGTAGCCACCCCTCTTAGGAAGGCTGTAGTGGTGGCTGTGGCCATCGTGGAATGAGGCCTAATGTTTGCAGGAACCGTCTTTCCATGAAAGGAGTAACAAAATCGAATGCAATTTCCTATCCACTTTGAAATTGTCTGTTTGGAAATTGCTTTTCCTTGTACCCCAGCAGCATATGCTACAAGGAGTTGGTCAGTCTTTCTGTAACTTTTAGTTCTGTCCAAGTAGTAGCGTAGTTGTCTGTGTATATCCAGAGTGTGTAGAAGTTTTTCTCCTTTATTTTGTGGATTTGGGAAAAATGTAGGCAAGTGAATAGCTTGGTTCAAGGATACCCTAGATACCACCTTTGGCATAAAAGTAGGGTTGGTTCTCAATGAAACTCTGTCCTGATGGAAGATAAGAAATGGCTGTACTGCCATTAAAGCTTGTAACTCAGATACTCTTCTTGCTGAAGTTATGGCCAGAAGGAATGCAGTTTTCCAAGACAGAAACTGTAGATCCGCCGATGCTGCTGGTTCAAAGGGAGGAAGTGTTAGTTTCTCCAGCACAAAGTTGAGATCCCAAGTAGGTAAAGGGGGGTCCTTGGAGGATTGATGCTTTTGATTCCTCTCAGAAATTGCCTGAGGAGAGGATGCGAGAAGATAGGTGGATCAGCATTGTATTCTGCTGAAATTGCTGAGGCATGAATCTTAATGGAAGAATAGGACAGGCCATTGTGGAACAATTCTGCTAAGTATTCCAGAATATGTGTCATGCTTGCCACTGTCACACCTAAGCCTTTTGTTGTGTTCCAAATGAGAAATCTTTTCCATTTTGCTGAGTATGTCTTCCTTGTGGAAGGTCGGCGAGCTTCCATAATAATGTCCTTTACTCTCTGTGATAAGTTATTTTGAGGGGGGTTTATGGAATTTTCCAGGCAGTTAGCTGCAATGTTTTCAAGTTGGGATGCATGATCTTGAAATTGTTCTGCGTCAGAAGAAGTGGCCATAGGGGGAGAGGCCACGGTTTCGTCTGTGACATGCTCCTCAATAGTGGGTACCAGTGCTGTCTTGGCCAGTCTGGAGCGATCAGAATCACTCTTGGCTGTTCTGCCCTGATAGTCAGTAAAACCTCGGACATTAATGGGAGAGGTGGGAAGGCACAGACCTTTAGAGCTTTCCATCTGAAAGAGAGAGAGTCCACCCTCCAATCTTGTGGGTGGTATGCCCTTGAGCAGAATGTTTTCAGTTGATGATTGTGGGGCGAGGCGAACAGATCTATCTCCGGCTTTCCCCATGCTTGTGTTATGAGTAGAAAGATGTCTGGGTGCAGCATCCATTCGTGTGCATCCATGGTAGTTCTACTTAAGCTGTCTGCCAGTGCATTTTCTTTCCCTGGCACGAACTGGGCCTGTAGTTGGATATTGAGTTTCAAGCATAGTTCCCATAGATTCATGGCCAGCCTGCATAGAGGGTAGGAATGCGTGCCTCCTTGCTTGTTTACGTACCACATGACTGTGGTGTTGTCTGTCCTTATTAACAGGTGGCCTTGGTGGAGGAAAGGTTTGAAGGGCTCGATTGCATGCATCACTGCCAGCATTTCCTTTTGGTTTATGTGCATGCGCAGCTGTCCTTGAGACCATAGGCGTTGGATACATTTGCCCTCCATGTGTGCTCCCCATCCTCGGTCTGAAGCATCCGTGGTGATGGTTTGTTTTGTTTTTGGTTTGTTGAAGGGCAACCCTCTGTTGGACAGGCAGGCTTGAGCCCACCACAGGAATTCCTTTTGAAGGCAAGGAATGATTGGTATCAAAGTTTCCAAACTGTGACTGTGCTGAGACCATACACTCCTTAGGTACCATTGTAATTTTCTCATATGCAGCCTGGCTTGTGGAATCAGAATTATGCAGGATGCCATGTAACCCAGGGCCTGCATGATTTTCCTTGCAGTTAGCTGAGTTTGTCTTGTCAGATTCATAAAGTAATCCGGAAGTTGTTTTTGTTTTTCTTCTGTGAGAAAGGCCATTTGGGTGGTTGTATCTAGATCTGCACCCAAAAAAGTTATCCTTTGGGATGGAACAAGTCTTGATTTTTGGATGTTGACTGTGTATCCCAAGGCCTGTAATAGGTGGATGGCATAGTCCAAGTCCTTTATCAAATTTTTCTTGTTGTCCGCTTGTATAAGGCAGTCGTCCAAAATGGGTAGATTTGAATCCTCTGAAGTCTGCAGTGTGCAATTACTGATGCCAGGCATTTCGTGAATACTCTGGGCGCAGTAGATAAGCCAAAGGGCAATGCTGAGAATTGATAATGCTCTGATCCTGCAAGAAATCTGAGGTGTCTTCTGCAACTTTGCCGAATAGGGACATGCAGGTATGCCTCCTTGAGATCTAGAGTCACCAGCCAAGACTCCTTGCCCAGCATGGGAAGAAGTTGCTGTAATAGGGTCAGCATCTTGAATTTTGGCACAATGAGGAAAGTATTCAGTGCGGACAGGTCGAGAATAGGCCTCCATTGATTTTCTTTTCTTGGAACAAGGAATAATCTGGAGTAAAATCCTTGACCTTGTTCTGAAAGAGGTACCTTTTCTATGGCTTTCATTTGAATTAAGTTGATCTGCTTTAAAGCCTCTGCTCTTTGATTTGGTGGCAGGTTTGGCATTCCGTTTCTTCTTGACAAAGTGTGGAAGTGGAACCTGTATCCTTTGTCTATTATTTGCAGTGTCCATGTGTCCCTTGTAATGTAATGCCAGTTTTTTGAGAATAAAGAAAGCTTTCCGCCCAATGGTGCTTCCAATTGAGCCCTGGTCGGCGGAATCAAAGGAAAGTCATTGAGTCTCTCCAGGTGTAGTAGTTGTTGTTGCTGTTCCTGCACTACCTCTCTGGTTGGTAGGCTGCCACTGACGGTCTCTGTAGGAGCCTCTAGCTTGCCCTCTACATCTGGGACGCCTGTTCCTGCCCCTCTGGGATCTGTCCGAGTCTGGAAAGGACCAATTCTTAGTAGGCCAGTTTCTGCTGAATCTCGGTGGTTGTACTTGCAGAAAGTCCTTAACTGTTTGCACAGATTTTGCCTTTTCTTCAAACTTCTTTAAGACCTCCTGAGCCGAGGAACCAAATAATTTTTGTTTTTCCATTGGAGCATCCAGGAGTTTAGCTTTAACATGGTCTGGTAAAGATTGTTCCTTCAACCAGGCATGCCTATGAATAACTGCCCCAGTCATAGCTGACCTACATGAAGCTTCCAGTGCATCATAACCACACTGCAAAAAATGATTACTAACCTGCTGTGAGTTATGTACCAGATCCTGAAGGGATTTACGTTCAAGGGGTTCAGAAGAGGAAAGCTTCTTATGCAATTCATCTAACAAATACTCTTGGTACTGTATCATATGAAATTGACAATTTAATGCCCTCAAGGAAAGAGTTGCAGAAGTATATACCTTCTTTCCCCATCTCTCTAAAGCTCTAGACTCCCTTTCAGAAGGTAGAGGATTTTTGGCAGTGGCAGCTGCAACCCCTTTTGGGCCCTGAGAAATAGTATCTGGGTCTGCAGAATGGGCCTTGTACAGATGTAGATGAGAATCCGGGACCCTGTAGTATCTATCAGGTTTGGCAGGAGCCGGAGGGAGAGAATCAGGGGCTGTACTAACATCATTGTACACATCATCAATAACATTCAAAACAGGAGGTATAGCTAAGGGCCTATGCTGAGGTAAATGTAAAAAGGTCCTTAATCTCTTTCTAGAATCAGAAAATTCCTGACCCTGCCATTGAAAATGCTCTCTCATAGAGTGTAGTGTCTCACCAAAGGAAAACTCTTCAGGAGGGGAGGCCGAAGGGATAGATTCTTCAGCATCAGAATCCTCGTAGGCCGAATAAGCCTCCTCCTGGTGATCTGACAACACAGATCCATCCGTAGACTCATCTGAAGAGTGTTGGTCAGAGGGCTCAGTCCTGGGCCTTTTGTCTGGTGGTGGTTGAGAGCCTCTGTCCGGGTGAGGCTGAGAACCTCTAATTAAAGAGATAAGATCCTCTGCAAGGCTGAGGATCTGAGAACTAGAAGAAGGTCTCTGAAAGGTAGTTTTGGGAGGCAAAGCTTTAGCAAGTTTAGCAGCTTTAGCCCTGGAAAAAGCCTTAATGGACATGGATGCAGGGGGTCTGGCTGCACCACGTGCAGGAGTAGACTTGTCCAAAGGAATGGTGTCGGACATTTCCTGGACACTGGTTTCAGTAGGTAGCTCAGTAGCTGACTCAGCCGGAGCCTCCAGGGCCGCGGTGGTCGGTTGAGTGGATTCGGTTAAAGGAAGTACCGAGGACTCGGTTTCGGCCGAAACAGACACACTCGCAGTAGGCCTAACCGTGGTTTCAGCCGAAACCGCAGGCCGCGAGTGTTGGTCCTTTTCCTTCCGTTTTTTCACCAAATGCGATGTCGGAGTCTCCGACGGCATCTTATATGCAAAATTAGCCCCAAAGAATTCCTCTGCAAACTCCGACCGACGTCTAAGAGTTCGTCGGTTGAAGGAAGCACAGGCTGAACAGGCAGAGACGTCGTGGTCTGGGCCTAAGCAAGGGAGGCAGTAAGAGTGGAAATCGTTATGAGGTATTTGTTTCCTACAAGTTAAACAATTATTTACTTTATCTGACATCGGCTGAGGCAAGAAAGAGTCCCCAACGGTGTACTTAGCTTTTTCAAAGTCTTCGGTAGCTGAATCACAGGATCTGACCGACCGGCACTTGCGAACTGCTTCTGCTTCGGGCACCACGCGGCAAGAAAGACTGAGGAACATGGCGTCGGCTGATGCTTTTATACCCCAGATGCTCTGACGTCGGGGAAAGTGCGACATCAGCCGAGGCCAGACCCAGACTTTGGAATCCGGCCGACCGAAGGGCTGCCTGAGGCAGGACAACCCATATGTTATGACTGCAGATGCATCCTTGAAGGACATTCACAGATTAAGGGTTGGTAAGGAAGCCCTGCAAAACTGCAGAGGCAAAACCAGCCCTGGATTTAGAAAACAAAGGTAGATTGCAATGCTCTGTGAAAGTATGGACAGAAGACCAAGTAGGTGCTTCTAGAATGTCCTTAGTAGACACACCTCTCAGAAAGGTTGCAGGGGTAGAGGCTGCTCTAGTAGAATGGGTCCTAATACCCTTAGGGGGTACCTTCCCATGCTGCAGGTAACAAAAGTGAATACAATGAGCAATTCATTTGGAGATGGCTTGTTTTGAAATAGCTTTACCCTAAGCCCTAGGAGCAAAACTAACCAATAACTGTTCAGATTTTCGAAAGGATTTAGTCCTAAGTAAAATCTCAGCTGTCTATGCACATCAAGAGAGTGCAGAATCTTTTCCCCTTTATTTTGGGGTTTGCTGAAAAATGTAGGCAGGTGAATAGACTGGTTAAGGGTTAAACTGGAAACCATCTTAGGCATAACGGAGGGACTGGTTCTCAGAGAAACCCGATCTGAAAGAAAAATAATGAAAGGTTCTACTGCCATTAGGGCTTGCAGCTCAGATACCCTTCTAGCTGAAGTAATAGCTAAAAGGAAAGCAGTCTTCCAGGATAGAAACTTCAAATCTGCAGAGGCAGATGGTTCAAAGGGAGGCAGAGAAAGTTTTTCCAGGATAAAATTAAGATCCCAAGCAGGAGTAGGAGCTCTTCTGGGAGGAATAAGATTACTAGCTCCCCTCAGGAACTGCTTCATCAAGGGGTGAGAAAAAATGGGTTGCTCAAAAAAACAAAGAACCGAAATTGCTGAAGCGTGAACTTTGATTGAAGAAAAGGAAAGTCCACCATTAAGCAATCCTGATAGGTTGTCAAGAATGAGAGAAAGAGAAGGATGAGAAGAGTCTTCTCCTTTAGCTGGCATCCTAGAGCAAAATCTCTTCCATTTATCTGCATAGGATTTTCTTGTGCTAGGCCTCCTGGCCTCATGAAGAACTTCGACCACCTGTTGGGAAAGATTTAAAGTATTAGCCAGGCAGTGAAATGCAGAGTTGGAAGATGAGGATGAAGGAACTGCCCCCCCCTCCCTGAACCAGCAGATCTGGTACCAGGGGAAGATGCCAAGGCTGAGCTTGGGAAAGGCTGCAAAAGAGGGGATACGAATGCTGCCTGGGCCAATCTGGAACTATCAGAATAGCCTTTGGTTTTTTGTCCCTTATTTTGAGCAGCACTCTGGGAAGAAGAGGCAGAGGAGGGAATGCATAAACTGAGAGATGTGTCCAAGGAAGGACAACACATCCACCCTCTAAGCTTTGTTGTACAACACCCTGGTGCAAAAGGTTGGAAGGAGATGATTGATGTGAGAGGAGAAAAGATCCACTTGTGGGGTGCCCCAATAATGAGTGATGTGATGGAAAATGTCCCTGTTCAGTTGCCACTCGTGAGGATCCAGAACATGTCTGCGCAAATGATCCGCCAAGGAGTTCAGCCTCCCTGGAAGATACTGGGCTATTGGATGTAAGACCATGGACGCTGCTATGGACCATAGTCTCATGCTTTGTCTGCACAAGGGGTAGGAGTGAGACCTCCTTGCTTGTTGATATACCACATGACTGTGGTATTGTCTGTCCTGATCAGCAGAGTCCAAGGGTAGAGTATGTCCTTGAAAGCCAGCAATGCCTGCTGCATTGCCATCAATTCTTTTAAGTTTATGTGCAGATGAATCTGCTGAGTACTCCAGATCCCCTGCATGCCCCTGCCCTCCAGATGAGCCCCCCATGCAACATATGTGGCGAGAATCTGGCTGGCAGGCGATGGGTGGAAAGGCAGACCCTTGTTCTGACAAAGTACAGTTGTGTACACTTACCATAAATGTAGATGTTCGAGTGTATTCACTGTTGCAGTCATTACATTTGAGTTATCTGCTTGCAGGTAGTCCTCAGCTGGCCTGATTATCAAAGTCTTGGGTCCTGCGTTGGTTGCTGTCCCATCTTCCATGACGTCAGGTAGTCAGGGGTATAAAGCATGCAGCTGATGCCATTACATCAGTTTTTCTTGCTCCAGATGTCAGGTGCCCTCATAATGGGAAGCAATTATATACAAGGTTACACCTCCAACTATAAGCAAATACACCAGAAAGCTTAAATACAGTAAACAAGAAGAGAGGTATAGCAAATAGAAGTCATGGGGCTGAAGGGAGGGTAACCAAGACTGCAACAGTGAATACACTCGAACATCTACATTTACGGTAAGTGTACACAACTGTACTAGGTTCTTCGCGTTTCACTGTTGCAGTCATTACATTTGGGTAGATTCCCAAAGCTAAGGAAGGAAGGAAGCAATTACAGAGCATTAGGACCAGCTATTAGGCCCTACAAGACTGCAGTGGCAAAACCAGCTCTGGATTTTGAGAAAAGAGGCAAGTGGTAATGCTTGGTGAAAGTGTAAACAGAACTCCAGGTAGCAGCTTCTAGGATGTCCCTGGTAGGAACACCTCTAAGAAAGGCTGTTGAAGTAGATGCAGCTCTAGTGGAATGTGATCTTATCCCCTGTGGGGTAGGTTTCCATGGTGCTCGTAGCAGAAATTAATGCAATGGCCTATCCATTTAGAAATAGTTTGCTTTGAAATGGCCTTCCCCTCTGCCCCTGCAGAAAAAGGCAACTAGCAGCTGTTCAGTTTTCCTGAGAGGCTTAGTCCTGTCCAAATAAAATCTAAGTTGTCTGTGCACGTCCAAAGTGTGCAGTATTCATTCTCCTTTGTTCTGTGGATTAGAAAAGAAGGTTGGCAAATGAATGGACTGATTAAGGGCCACACACTGGACACCACCTTGGGCATAAAGGAAGGACTGGTCCTGAGGGACACCCTGTCTGCATGGAAGATGATGAAGGGCTCCACTGCCATGAGGGCTTGTAATTCAGACACTCTTCTTGCTGAAGTGATGGCTAGAAGGAAGGCTGTTTTCCAAGAAAGGAATTTCAACTCTGCAGTTGCAGCTGGCCCAAAGGGAGGTAGAGTGATCTTTTCCAATACAAAGTTGAGGTCCCAGGCTGGAGTAGGGGCTCTCCTGGGTGGTCTTAAATTTTTGGCCCCTCTGAGGTATTGCTTCAGCAGGGGGTGAGAGAAGAGGGGTGGCTCCGTATTATAATGTGCTGAAATGGCAGAAGCATGAATTTTAATAGAAGAGAAGGAAAGGCCCTTGTGAAGCATCTCTTAAGTATTGAAGAATTTGCGGTAAACTGGGCACTATTGTGCCCATCCCCTGAGTTTGTTTCTAGGAACAGAATCTTTTCCACTTTTCAGCATAGGATTTTCTAGTACTAGGCCTCCTTACCTCCAGAATGACATCCAGCACTTGCTTACTGAAGGATGGTAAAGGAAAGTTCAGGTAATTAGCCAGGCTACAAGGTTCAGGTTTTGAAGCTGGGGGTGCAGAATCTGGCCCTCCTGCTGGGACAGCAGGGAAGGGATCTGAGGCAGGTGTCATGGTTCCAGCAGTGACACACTGCGCAAGAGGGGGTACCAGTGTTGGGGTGGCCAGTCTATTGCAATGAGCATTGTCCTTGGTTTGTCCTGTTTGATCTTTAGTAGTACCTTGGAGAGGAGAGGCAGAGGGGGAAAGGCATAAACTAGAGGTTTTCCCAGGTGAAGGACAGGGCATCCACTTTCCAAGCTTGTCTGTGGGGAGTCCTTGTGCAGAATTTGTCCAATTGGTAGTTCTGAGGGGAGGCAAACAGGTCTATCTCTGGGGTCCCCCATTTGTTTCTCAACATGTTGAATATCTTTGGTTCCAGTTTCTACAAGTGTGGGTCCATGACATTTCTGCTTAGGTCGTCTGCCAGTGAGTTTAGTTTGCCTAGCAGGAATCGAGCCTGTAAATGCACTTGGTAGCTCAAGGCTGTATTCCACAGAACCATGGCTAGTCTGCAGAGGGGGTATGAGTGGGTTCCCTCCTGCTTGTTTATGTACCACATAACAGTGGTGTTCTGTTTTTACCAATAACTGTCCTGGAAGTATGTGGTCCTTGAAGGCTGTCAGAGCATGCCATACAGCTAACATTTCTTTTTGATTGATATGCAGGTGCATTTGACACGGGTTCCATTTGCCCTGAAAGCACTGCCCTGCCAAGTGAGCCCCCTATGTATAGTCTGATGCATCTGTTAGGGTTTGGGCGGCAGGGGATAGAGTGAATGGCAGCCCCTTGTTGAGGTAGCAGGCCTCTGCCCACCAAAGGAATTCTGTCTTTATACAAGGGATGATAAGAATCACTGATTCCAGGTCCTGAGAATGTTGACACCATAGGCTTTTTAGATACCATTGTAGTTTCTTCATATGCGGTCTTGCATATGGAATTAGTAGGATACAAGAGGCCATGAACCCCAGAGCTTGCAATATTTTCCTTGCAGTTAGCTGGGTCTTTGTGGTCAGTAATTTGAAGTAGGCTGTCAGATAAACCCGCTTCTCTGGCATGAGGTAGGCCATTTAGGAAGTTGTGTTCAAGCTTGCTCCCAGGAATACAATTTGTTGGCAGGGTACTAGATGAGATTTCTTTTTGTTTATGGTGTACCCCAGTGAGGTTAGCAGTTTCTTTACAAATGCCAGATGATTTAATAGTATGTCCTGGCTTTCTGCCTGAATTAGACAATCATCCAGGTATGGGTATATCTGAATATTTCTTTGCCTGCAGAATGCAATGACTGGAGCTAGGCATTTTGTGAATACCCTGGGCACAGTAGATAAGCCAAAGGGCAGTGCAGAAAACTGATAGTGCATGCAGCTTGCTCTAAAGCGTAGGTATTTTCTGCAAGAATTCCTTATTGGGATGTGCAGGTAAGCTTCCTTTAAATCCAGTGTTACCAACCAGGCATTTTTGCCTAGCATGAGAAGCAGCTGATGAAGAGTTAGTATTTTGAATTTTGGAATTACCAAAAAGGTGTTTAGGACAGATAGGTTCAGGATAGGACACCAGGAGTTGTCTTTTCTGGGTACCAGGAAAAGTCTGGAGTAAAAACCCTGTCCCCATTCTTCTGCTGGGACAGGTTGAATAGCCCAGATACGTAGAAGAGAGAGAACTTGCTGTTGAGCCTCTGCCTACTGATTTGGGGGTAGGTCTGGCCAACCTTTTGGGGTTGGTAAGGTGTGGAAGTGGAATCTGTATCCTTGGGGAACCATATTTAAAACCCATTTGTCTTAGGTAATGAATTCCCAGTTTTTTGCATGCAGGGCAATCTTTCCCCTTAAAGGTGCAGTCAGTTGAGCAGTGCTTGGAAGGTTTAAGGTTAAGTCATTGTGACAGTTTACCATAGGGGATTGTCTGACTACTTCCAGCTTTGGAAGTGAGAGCCTCCCACTGCTTAGGTCTGTGAGTACGTTGAGACTGTAGCCTAGGTGGTCTGCTGTTACTGGATTTGGACTGAGAAGGCTTGGAAGAGACAGGAAAGGACCAATTCTTTGAAGGCCAATGCCTACTAAATCTGGGAGGCTGTACTTGCAGGAAATATTTAACAGTTGGCATAGATTTAGCTTTTTCCTCCATCTTTAAGAACTTCTTCTGCTTTGTTGTCAAACAGGCAGTCTTGGTTTAAGGGAGCATCCCGTAATTTGGCTTTAACATGATCTGGCAAAGTTTGCTCCTTAAGTCAAGCATGCCTTCTAAGTACAGACCCAGTAACATCAGCCCAACAAGATGCCTCTAAGTAGTCAAAACCACATTGCAAAGTATGTTTACCAACTTGTTCAGCAAAACGCATTAAATCCTGTAATTCTTTAATTTCAGCACAGTCAGGAATCAACATCAATTTCTGTTTAAGTAATCCAATAATATGCTGCTGGTACTTTAACATATGAAACACTCAGTTTAAGGCCCTAATGACCAAAGTAGCAGAAGTGTATACCTTCTTACCCAATCTGTCCAGGGCACTGGAATCTCTATCAGAGGGGATAGGGTTTTTGGCAGTAGTAGGCAGCCTTAATGCCTTTTGGGTCCCTGTGAAATGGTCTCTGGGTCTGCAATAGGATTCTTAGAGAGGAACTTGTGAGAGTCAGGTACTCTGTAATACCTGTCAGTTTCCAGGGAGCCGCAGGTAAGGTGTCTGGGACCTGGCTAGATTCTAAGAAGGCATCATCTACAATGTCCAGTACAGGGGGGATAGCTAAAGGCCTGTGTTGAGGCAGGAGTAAGCATTCTCTAAGCCTCTTTTTGGAGTCAAGAGTAATCCTGGATTTTCCAGTGGAAATGCTCCCTAAGAGGGTGCAAAGTTTCACCAAAAGAGAAATCTTCTGGAGGGGAAGCAGAAGGAATGGAGTCCTCTGCATCAGAATTCTCATAGGTAGATAAGGGCAAATCCTGATCATCAGAAGAAACAGAAATTTCAGAATCCTGATCAGAAGAATCAGTAGGAAAATTAGTTCAATGTCTCTTAGAGGGAGAAGGGTGGCTTCCCCTAATTAAAGTAATAAGATCTTCAGTCATTCTTATTTGTTTTTTAAGCATATGGGCCTGACCATGTGGTCTGGACGTCGGTTTTCTAGGTGTGGATCGAGTTTTAGGCCTTGAAGAAGAAGATGGCGTTGGTTCGATATGCAAGTCAGTAGGCCTGAATACACCCTCAGAAGCCGGTGCCTACACAGCGGCTCTGGACCCATCCAAGGTAGAGACATCCGCAGGTTCCACAGTCGAAGAAGCATCTCATGGCATACCTGACTCCGAATGGGTCTCAGTAGAGGCCTGGGAATCTGAAGTAGCGGGTATCAGGGGCTGCAAAAGTTCCGCACTGTGTACTGGTGAACTGGCGACTAGCTTAACGGAAGCGCCGGCGGCAGCTTTGGAACTATGCGGTCTGTCTCTGTCTTTATGTTTATGTTTTTTCAGAATGTCAGTAGTTGGATGGCTTACCGAAGCCATTTCTGGATAATTAAACAGAGTACCGAAATAGTTAGATGCAAAAATGAACAGATGACGAATAGTACAAGGATTGAATAAGGCACAAAACAGACAGCGAGAGACAGCGTGGTCTGGGCCTAAGCAAGGAATGCAGTACTAATGAAATTCTTTATGAGGTATTTGCTTTTCACAAGTAATATAATTGTTAACTTTTACTGACATCGGTTTAGAGCAAGAAAAAAGATCCCCAATGGGGAACTTAGCTTTTTTTGAAGACTTCGGTTCTGAAACTCGAAAATGAAAATTTCAGGAGTTGGCCGACCGGCACTTGTGAACTATTACTGCTTCGGGCACCGCACGGCAAGAAAGACTGATGTAATGGCGTCGGCTGCATGCTTTATACCCCTGACTACCTGACGTCATGGAAGAAGAGACAGCAACCGACGCAGGACCAAAGACTTTGATAATCAGGCCAGCTGAGGGCTACCTGCAAGCAGATAACCCAAATGTAATGAATGCAACAGTGAAACACAAAGAACATTGGGTTATAGCCCACCAGAGGAACTCCATTTGTAGACAGGGAAACAGGGGAAGAATCAAGTCTAAGCCCTGTGTGTGTTGACACCAAAGATTCTTGAGGTACCACTGAAGTTTTCTCATATGCAGCCTTGCGTATTTGATCATCAAAATACATGCAAGCCATGAACCCCAGTGCTTGCAAGAATTGCCTTGCAAAGAGCTGGGTCATGCTTGCCAAGTCCATGAAGTAAGCAGAAAGATCTTCTTGCTTCTGTTCAGGGAGGAATACTATCTGGGTGGCTGTATTCAGACTCACTCCCAGGAAACCCATCTCCCTTGAAGGGCCCAACTTTGACTTCTTTTTGTTGAGAGTGTAACCCAAAAGGGTGAGAATGTTCTTCACGAAATCCAAATCCTTTTCTAGTTGTTCTGGGGAGTTTGCTTGAATGAGACAATCGTCCAGGTAAGGATAAATTTGAACGTTTCTCTGCCTGCAAAAAGCAATGGCGGGAGCCAGACACTTTGTAAAAACTCTGGGAGCAGTAGATAAGCCAAAGGGCAATGCAGAAAATTGAAAGTGTTGCTCCCCAGCCCTGAAGTGAAGGAACTGCCTGCAACTTTCCCTTATGGGGATGTGCAGATATGCTTCATTGAGATCTAAAGTTACCAGCCATGAATCCTTGCCCAGCATTGGTAGTAATTGTTGAAGGGTGAACATCTTGAATTTGGGAATCACCAGAAAAGTGCTTAGAATAGAAAGATCCAGAATAGGGCGCCAGGTGCCCCCTTTTTTGGGTACCAGAAAAAGCCTTGAATAAAAACCTAGGCCTGCCTGATTTGCCGGAACTGGCTCTATAGCTCCCATAGCCAGTAGAGAAGAAATTTGAGTTTGTACCTCTGCTCTGAGAGTTCTCTGTATGTCTGGGTATCCTTGTAAAACAGGGAAGGTGTGAAAGTAAAACTTGTAACCTTGGTTTACTATATTAAGCACCCATTTGTCACCTGTGATGGTAGACCATACCTCTGCGAACCTGGCCAACCTTCCCCCCAAAGGAAACCCAGGGTTTGCAGAGGTAGGCAGAAGAAGGCAGGAGTCACTGAGAATGTTTGCTTTGGGAAGCTGGCTTAGAACTCCCCGATTTAGCAGAAGAAGGCCATTGTTTAGCCCTTTGAGGGGCAGAAGCCTGCCGTTTGGAAGATCTGAAACCCCTACGCCTACAGCAACCCTGCTTGTCAGGATCAGGGAAAGACCACATCTTAGAAGAATAATGCCTACTAAATTGAGGAGGCTGAACCTGAAGGAAATCTTTTACAGCCTGCATAGATTTTGCCTTATCCCCCAACTTCTTTAGTACCGCCTCAGTCTTATTACCAAAAAGATTTTCATTGTGCAAAGGAACATCCAGCAATTTAGATTTAACTGGTTCAGAAAGAGGCTGCTCCCTGAGCCAAGTGAACCAGTGGCTGCTGCTCTGCAGGAAGCCTCCAAAGTGTCAAAACCACAATGAAGTGAATGCTTATTAACTAAGGTGGCAGAATTCAGTAAGCCTTGTAAATCTTTGTTCTCCGTCATGGAAGGAAAATCTGCAAGTTTAGCCTTAATAGCTTCCAAAGTATGCTGCTGATACTTAAGCATGTGGAAAAGACAATTCACAGATCTAATGGCAAGAGTTGCAGAGGTATAGACTTTTTTACCCCACCTGTCCAAGGGCCTAGATTCCTTATCAGAAGGCACAGGGTTTTTAGCAATAGTAGCCTTAACACCCTTGGGGCCTTGATAAATAATTTCTGGATCAGCAGTAGGGTTTTTAAAAGGGAATTGATGAGATTCAGCAACCCTGTAATACCTATCTAGTTTGCTGGGGCAGGAGGAACAGAATTAGGTTTTAAAGAATTTTCCATGAAAATATCATCCACAACTTCCAAAACTGGAGGTATAGCCAGAGGCTTATGCTGTGGCAAATCTAAAAATTCCCTGATGCTTTTCTTAGACTGTGGAAAATCCTGACATTCCCATTCCCTAAGAGTATTCAAAGTATCCCCAAAGGAAAAATCTTCTGGAGGGGAGGCAGAAGGGATAGAATTCTCAGCATCAGAATCCTCAAAGCCAGAAAAAAAGTTGAGAATTTCCTTCTTCACCAGCAGACATACTGAAAATCTCAGAATCCTAGACAGACAAAACATTAGGAGATAATTCCCTAGCCCTCTTTGAAGGGGGGTATAAGAGCCCCTAATCAGGGAAAGAAGATCACCAGCCATCTTTACCAACTGGAACTGAGGTACAGGAGGGGAAGCCGATGCCTGCTTGTGAGTAGGTTTGCGGCTGGAAGGTTTTCTAGCAATCTGGAGGGACTTGGGAGGCCTAGCAACTGCAAAAGTCTGAATTAAGGTAGTTGGTCTGGTTCTGGTCTCATGTAGAAAAGAAGAGGCGTCAGAAGCCAGTGCCTGCAAAGCGGCTCCGGACTCATCTGAGGCGGCGACAGGCGGAGGGTCTGAAGATGAAATAGCAGCCTGCAGCATGGAAGACTCCATAAAGGTCTCGGCAGAGGCTTGAGGCAGAAAATCTGCGGACTGCAGGGGCTGCGAAAGCGCCTCACTGACTACCACTATGCTGATGACTAATTTCACTGGTGCGTTGTCAGTAGATTTAACCCTAGGCCTGTCGCGGATCTAGGTTTGCATTTCCTAGGTATATCTGAAGTCGGGAGACCAGAAGACGCCATACCGACGAACTTCGGCCAGACTCCGAAATGTTATACAAAATCTTAGCTCTACGGCATATGGTACGCAGGTTAAAGGAAGCACAGAGATAGCAGTTAGGGACATCATGCTCAAGGCCCAAACAAGTTATACAACAGTAATGGAAATCACGGTGCGGAATCTGTTTTCCATAGGCAAGACAGTTATTAACTTTATCTGACATTCGTTAAAGCAAGAAAAGAGGATCCCCAACGGGGTACTTATCTGAAGGTGTCTTCAACTTGGTAGTCTGAAAGCGAAACGAAGGTACACGGCCAACCGGCACTAGTGCGAATTGCATCTGTTTCGGGCTCTGCGGCAAGACAGACTGAGGAAATGGTGACGGCTGCCTCCCTTATACCTGACGTACTGACATCAGTTTTACAACTGGCGTCAGCCAAAGCCATATACCAATGACTCTGGTATTCAGGCCAACTGAGGGCTACCGGGAGCCAGATAACCCCATATATGAGGACTGCAACAGTGAAACACGAAGAACATACGGAATTAAACATCATTACTAATAGTCAAGGGGATTTTAAGATATACAATTTAACTCTGTGGATATTACTGGCAACTATTCAAAATTGAGAAGAGCATGACATTTGTGCCATCTCAAGCAGCCAGTCTAGATGACACACTGATTCATTGACTTATACACTAAGGGGTTGAACTTCTCTCTTATTTGTTGACATCCCTGGCTCCTCTGAAGAGATGTATACTATAAGGAGACCTAGTTTATTTAATCCACTCATGTACCCAGCTATTATTTTGTTTGAAAAACTTTGCAAATTTGACACTAGACATGTTTTTAGAAGCAACAGCAGAAAACTGATTGCTAATATTAGTAGGGATGAAAAGGAGCTACTTGGGAAGATCTGTGACAGCAGAGATATTAGTTTAATAAAACTTGATAAGGGTGGCATTTTGGTAATAATGAACAAATCTGACTATAATCTCAAGATGGGAGTGAGTTAAATCCTGCTTAATCCAAAAATAGATGGCTTACTATGCATTCTTCTTATGCAAGAGCAAATCTCAGACCAAACTTATTGGGATTTTAAGATAGACTACCCCCACATAGCCCTAGCATATTTGTGATTCCCAAAATCCACAAGTGGGTGGTGGATCCCCCTATGCAACCAACTGTGGACGTTAGGGCTCAAAAACTTATGGATGGCAAAATACAATGACATTAAATTAATGAATATTTTGAGTTTCAAGAGGAACACTTACAAGGATTTGTGGGATTTCGTGAGAAGTGTTGGAGATTACTTATTTGACGATCTTATATTTGTCACAACTGATGTCAAAGATTTGTTTTCAGTCGTACCCCATATAAAAGGTGTAGAATGGTTTCATGGGATGACTTATTTGACAATGATCTTATATTTGTCACAACTGAGGTCAAAGATTTGTTTTCAAAGGTGTAGATTGTTTTCAAAGGTGTAGAATGGTTTCATGAATATATGATCAAGGTAGAGCATTTAGATAATATCACAGTTATGGTTTTGAAGACCCTCATGGAGACTATAATGGAAAATATATTTTCTTTGACAGCAGTATTTACAAGCAAAAGATGAGGGTGGCTATGGGGGCAGCATTCACCCTGATCTTTGTGAACATTGTTAGGCACACTGGTAACACATTTTTGTGTTCTACTCAGATTATGTGAGTGGATGGGTTCTATACAATTGATGTTTGGACAATACTGTCATGTTTTCTGGAAAGACTTTTCTATGAAGATCACTGGAATTTATATTAACAATACTGTGATGTTCCTCTTCTGGGCCAGTGATCAAGGCACCACAATCCTCACCAGTGACACTGGTGGTGAACGTTCACTGTGAAAAGAAGACAAAGTATTTTCATATGCAGTCCTCTGCACCAAGTACAATTTCCCTTAAGAGCACACAGGGAATGCACACTCCCTTTCAGATTTGATTTTCACACAAACAGACACACACCTGGGAAAAGCTGGCATTGCTTACCCACTCTACCACCTCCAACCCAGACTATAAGGTAGATTTAACATCCAAAGCCAGCTAATTTATGGCTCTTACCATGGTATCCAATCACACTTAGGAATACTAACACTTAAACAAATGGTAGTGTTTAACCAAGCAGCAAGACTTTCAGGAGCATGCAGCCACATTGTCACTAAATAAATGCAAGCACTCCCAAATATTTCCTAAAAGACCAGCCACAATGAAAGGTTTAGATCATACCTCTCAACCTGGACACATCAAAAATATGGACAAGGCCCATGAAAAATAGGTACAAATCTGTACGCTGATCAACATAAAATATGCATACATAATTACATAACCCCGCCCACTCTGATGGAATTGTGAGATACCAACTTTCAAATGCAAATGGAAGAAAAGACAACCAAAATATGGCACCAGAGTCCCCCTGCAGCCATTCCAATGTTCCATTACCTGGCTATTTCGCCCCATTTACCATAAACACCGTGTGCATACTGTTTTACTTCTACAATGATTATTTTGATTTTATTTTTACATTTTATAGCACAACAAAGCACACAAACACTAAGATATCTGCTAAACAAAGCAACACTGTCTCACAATGAAAATAGACTTGGCATTAAAACTTCTCTGCCCTTGAAACTCACATTAATTGAAACAGCAATGAAACCCACACCACATCCAAAGAAAATGCATCTGGCCAGTAGTGGATAAAGATTACCTTTGGACTGTTCAAATCACAGGCCCCTGGACTGCACACAAAACAAGAAACATACATGCATTATTTGATACACCTTCCTGACTTTATTAAATTATATTCCTTGTATAATACAGCACACTTGTTAGACTTAAGTTACAGCACATTTTAAAATTTACTGTTTGAACATTTTTTCCAGTAGGCGATGAAACAAAATACATTAGCCAGTAAGGACAAAACTGCCCAATAAACCATGGACATATTTTAAACATTGCTTGTATAATTTTGGAAAGTTGCTAGAATAAAAATGTTGCGTTACCACCATGTATTTCACTGCCAAGTCTTGAATCTAGGACCCTGTGCACTGCAGTCAGAGCAACATACCACTATGCCAAATCAGCAGTTTCCAGAAAGACTGAAACTTAAATGGCCATCATTTAGTGAATTCAGTTCTCACTTCTCACCATAGCTTTCAACCTCTTAGCACAAAAAACCTGGACAAAACCAATAATAGGAGAATACAGGCCCAAAATAGGGACAAGTTTCAAATACTGATCTTATAAACTTAGAAAACTGCTAGAATAAAGGTTTTGTTACCAGTTTTTGTCTGAAGAATATGACGTCTGAAATTCAAATGCCTGTCATTATTTAGTTAAGTTAATCCTTAAGTGATTTGCCACAAAAATCCTGAAAACCACAGTTTAATGAGGATGGAAGAAACTGCCTATAAGATATGCCCGCTATGCTATTCTTTAGAAGAACATTTGCCTCTTGTTTCAGAAGAAGGAATGGAAGTTCCTAATTATTGGTATGTAGAGGAATGACTGGAGATAACATTTATATTTGATCTTACTTGAGTACTGTAGACAAACTGCATGAAATAGGGACATCGGTTTAGTCTGTTTTGTATCTTACACTGGTGGTTTTCTCACATGGGCAAAACGTGGTTGCCACACCATTTTACTGTATTTCACTCCTGCTTTGCAGTCTGCTAATGCACTGCATTTGAGACATACTTTCTGAACAATGAAGAGAATTTTTTTTCTCTAACCAGGGAAAGAATGATTTGCTGTGCATGTGAACTACCACCTTTCCCTTTGTCCAAAGTGGAGAAGTGTTTGGGAACTCCGGAACAAAACAGAATAGGAATGACTCAAACTATGCTGTCCATTGTGGAATTAAAAAGAATCACCAAAAAATCCTTAAATAATATGTGTCAGAAGATAATGGATATATTAAATGACAGTCTGCTGCTGCTCCAGCGACACACACACACAGTTTCAGCTTATTTGATAAATAAATCCTTTGAGCCATCCGTTCCCAGACTTCTAATAAATCCAGTAGCGAGTTGCAAGCCCGAGCCATCTATTACCAGCCTTCTAAATAAATCTTTGCCATAAATAGCAAGCAGCAAAACATCCATTCGAGCCTTTCCCAGCCTTCTAAATAGATCCTTGCAATAAATAGTGAGCAGCAAAACATCCATTCTCACTTTCAGGTGAGCCTGTCAAGCCTTCTAAATAAATCCTTTCCAGCTGGTTCGTTCCCACTCACAAAGCATTTGAACCAGCCGGAAACCTGGAAATACATGCTCTGTGAGCTGAATTTGGACAGGCTGGTAGCCCTGATGAGTTGACGTCATTGCACATGCGATGACGTCAGCTAAAGCATGAAAAAAAAAAAAAAAAAAAAAAAACAAAGGGCAAAAAATAAAAAATATCAAGCAAAAAATCGTAAATGAAGGAGTGCCACTCTGGAATTGTGGCACACCATTATTTGGACCCCAAAACTCAGTAAAAACCAAGTAATTCAGGACAGTTGGGAGCTATGGTTTAGATATATTTAATAATAAATAAATAAAAACATGAAAATACTATTTACAATAAACACCAGAGTTTCAATCACAGGAAATATAAAAACAATACACATTGAAAGACTCAGACAGATATAGAAAAAACTACATTTAGTTAATCTCATTACAGTTTTCTAACTGACTGAAGAATTACTGTTCCCTAGCTATTTACTAAAGCAAGGCAAGATGGAGGTTGATGAGTGTCTTTTCAGGTCCCAAAACAGAGTGCACACCTCACATCTCTCACCGATTTGTACAGCATTACAAATACAATTCCAGTGCTGGCTACAGAATGACATCACATCGAGTCACCTGAATCTGTGGTTCCCACACTACCTCTTCACTAGAAACTGAGCCAGGATCTGGCACTGATGTATCACAATACACACTCACAGCATTAGCTAAGGTTTATTACAGCATCTGTAAATTGTAAAACAATTCCAACCTGCCATTAAGCAAGCTACCTTATTCCAGTATGCAGTTGATGCCACCCTCATCTGCTCTGCTCCCACCATTGCCGAAATTCTGGACAAAACACAAAAATCCCTACTAGACAGAAACCTACCAAGCTGAAAAAAAACCTCATCCTTAACCCAAATAAAACAAAGCTCATGGTCTTCACCAAAAACAGGTTCATTAACAGTAACCTTCCACTCACCATCTATTCCTCCAAGCAAACTGCAATCGAACCCATAGAACAGACCAAACCCCTTGGCGTCATAATCGATAATCAACTAAAACTTGATAAACACCTAACAATGACTATAAAACAGTCCATATAAAATTAGATTAACTATATAGAGCTAAATCCTATCTTACCAACACCTACAGACAAACCACTGCCAGGTCATTTCTTCTCTCCACCCTCCTCTACCTCTCACAAATCTTCACTAACTTATGTAAGACGGATCTAAATCTCCTTGAGTCATGCTATAATAAAGTATCCAAATTTGCAGCCAACATTCCCTATAGGAATCACCACTGCCTAGCTTGAAAAAACTCAAATGGATGGAGCTACCTAATCTACTTCAATCAACTCACCATTCCCCATACTATCCTAACCAAACCAGATAACTGCCCTGACCTAAAATACCTAGTTCAAGCTAAAAATAACATCAGAGACCTTCAATCCTCCGACAAACTCTTGCTAAAAGTTACCAAATCTCTAAACAGTTATTCCAGCAAAGTATCCAAGTCTTGGAGCCTATCACCTCAGCACATCCTCAATCTAAATATGACCTCCAAATTCAAACAAAGCCTCAGAGAACATCTGTCCAATCACTGGCTATGTCCTTGCTCCAACACTGACTAGCTTTCTATATTATTTTGCTTGCCTCAGATTGTGGGGTCCACCATTATTACATGCCTACTAGTTCAGTCTATCAGACTTATGTATACTCTAACCTAATTCTGCTGTAAAATAACTTGTGCCTAACTCCATTCAATTCTGTATATTTACTCAACTTTTGTAATTCCAATTTCCAATTAGTTGTTTCTGTTACCTCTGTCTAATTTTTGCTATTTGCTTTTAAGTTTTTGTTTTTGAATTATTCTGTCTAAATATAAAACTGTTTGCTGTTTATTGCAGAGTTCCTCCACAGGTCTCCTCTGAAAATGAGCTTCCAGCCCAACCGGACACTTACCCGGTAATCAAATGGAAAATAAATAAAATAAACAACCCTTCCTGCAGAGACTAACAAGTCATTTTCTAGCTGCATTCAAACCTGTGAGCTTAATCCCTTCCCTTCTAGTATGCATTGTTAAAATACATATATTTTATCAGTTACAACAATAGTCTGACATACATGTATATTTCTTTTCAGTCCAGCAGGACCCACTGTTGATACATTTTTAACACATGCATCTGCAACATCAGTTTGATATTCAAATGACATACAATTCTTTACAAAATTCCAGCTAGCAATGCTGTCATATGTTACACATGCACTGCCCTATTCTCCCTGGCACAGATGCCACTACTTCACATCAGAAACAACAGTTTTTTTTAGGTTTACAATGAAAATATTGTATACCGCCTTGTGTTATATGGATGTGGGAATTAGGACGGATATTAGTTACAGAAAATTTATTTCTAATATCTACAGAAAACAGACATTCTAATTCATTCCTATATTTTAACAGTTACCATCCATCACATCAGAAAAAAGCCTTGGTTAAACAAAAGTTAGGCTGGCAAGATGGTATACCCTTTGGATACCTTCTATAAAGAGGGAGACAAACTGACAGCCATGTTAACTAAGATGATATCCTGATGGACTTTTATACAATATTTTATAGAAGTATACAATAAAAGAAATTGTGGTTTCTACTCACCATTACTAGAACTAAAAAATGGCGATGGGACCGAGATGAGTGTTCCAGACAATACAAGATAAAACAAGTGTTATATTTGGGTTTGTGTGATTACTTACAACAGAGACACAGGTGTGTAGAGGTGTAAAGGTGTAAAATTATAAAAATAAATTGGAAGATAACCGACGTCAGTGGTATTAATTTACAGAAGGTGGGAGAAGCTCCCTTTGTTGTATTTAAAAAGGATTCATGTCTCAAAAATTTTACTGAAAGGATGGGAAAAACCTCTGTGAAGGGATGTAATAAGTATGCAATATTCAAATATGGGAAGACAGACAGAGCATTTAAAGGCAATTTATGAACACCTCCATGATATCAGGGAGGAGGGCCAGCGCAATGCCTAATGGTGACATATAAATGAATGGGACACACATTCATTTGAATTTTTTGTAATAAGATGCCATGGAACATGACATGAAGGAAGGACCCTCTGAAGATGAAATTAGGAGTCAGGGAACTGCAATGACAATTAAGAACACCTGCCACTGGACCATGGGGTTTAAACAAATTAGTATACATGGCAAGTGTACTTAAAATGAAGTCCCTGGACTTTTAGAAGTTCAAAATATACAATTAGGATAGTCTGTGTTTTTTAATATTGAGGGCTTTAGTTATAGTTCACTTATTATGGTTACCTTGGTTTTGGGGAAACGTGGGGTCATTTATATATAAAACTTCCTAATATAAGCAATTAAATGAGTTTTTGTGTGTATTTTGCATTTTAGTTGATTTATATATTTTCCATGCACAAAATTTCTACTAACAATTACTTGTGCAAATGATTTACATAAGGGGACAACCTGTATGAATGAAACTGATTTAATCAGTTTAGATATATGTAATTGAAGGGGAGGGGTGATGTGTTTTTAAAAGAATTATATGCATTGTTGACAAAGTCCCATAACAAGAGAGGGATGAAGCACTTAGTTGGTTTAGTTACAATAAAAATTTGGTGAATTTTAACATCTTGTTGGTCTCTTCAGTATTGGAGAGTGGTAAACAGTACTACTTTGATTTTACTTTCAGTGATCAATGTTCACTGTGTGGCACTGCCGAGGTCAGGCTGGATTTGTTAGTTGGTTTTGTGCTTTGGTTCTTAGTTACAAGATATGCTATGCTTGCTGAAGGAGACTATTACCCACTTTTGGCATTTAGTTACAGTTCATGATTATGACACCAGCTATTTGTTTGTGAAAGGGACCCTTGGAGGATTTTGGTGTCCTCTGTAGTATTTAGGATGGCACAAGTTTTAGTCATCTGCATATATGGCTAGCCATAAACCTTTTAATATTAGCAATGACTGAGAAATAAATGCCAAACAGGAGTGGTCAAAGGACTTAACCTTGAGGTTCACCATTTGTTACAGGTGTTTTGGAAAAGGTCAAGCTGCCAAAACTAAATTTTTGGGTTCTATTTGTTAGATGATTCACTATACAATGACTTAGAAGGAATTGAGATTTAGCTAGGAAAGTTTATCAACAAATACCTCACAGTGAGCTGGTGTTGAATGCCTTTGCGAGGACTAGCTATGTGGTGTGTACAGATTTTTCCTTATCCATTGCTTCAGCAACACTTTCAAAGAAGTCAACTAGGTTAAGAAGGCAAAATAGTACAGTTGTGTACACTTACCATAAATGTAGATGTTCGAATGTATTCACTGTTGCAGTCATTACACTTGGGTTATCCTGCTGGCAGGCTACCCTCAATCGGCCTGAATTCCAAAGTCTAGGTCTGGCATCAGTTACTTTCGCCTCTTCCCTGACGTCAGTGCACCAGTGGTATAAAAGATGCAGCCAACACCATTTTCTTCAGTTTTTCTTGCTCCAGATGTCAGGTGCCCCCAAAAGGGTAGGCTAAAAATATGCCAATAAAACAAGCATGCCCCAAAATATATTATACCTTCATCTACAAGCAAATACACCACATAGGTTGTATAGATTAGAGAAGTGCAGATAATTTGCAGCAAAGATATGGGGGGGTGGTGGGTGGGTAACCTGGACTGCAACAGTGAATACACTCTAACATCTACATTTATGGTAAGTGTACACAACTGTACTATGTTCTTCATGTTTCACTGTTGCAGTCATTACACTTGGGTTGAATCCCAAAGCTATGGTTGGGAGGCTGGAGCTAAACAGCATTAGGAGCTGCTATGAGGCCCTGCAGAACTGCAGTGGCAAAGCCTGCCCTGGATTTAGAGTAGAGTGGTAAATGATAGTGCTTTGTAAAGGTGTGCACTGAACTCCAGGTAGCAGCCTCTAAAATGTCTTTGGTTGGTACTCCCCTGAGGAAGGCTACTGAAGTGGCTGCTGCTCTGGTTGAATGTGGCCTAATGCCCTTAGGCACTGGCTTGCCATGTTGTTAATATCAGAAACGAGTGCAGTGGCCTATCCACTTTAAAATAGTCTGCTTTGAGATAGCCTTTCCTTGTGATCCTGCAGCATATGCCACTAGTAGTTGCTCTGTCTTTCTGAAAGCTTTGGTTCTGTTCAAGTAGAAGCGTAGCTGTCTGTGTATGTCCAAAGAATGCAGAATTCTCTCCCCCTTATTCTGTGGGTTTGGATAAAAAGTAGGCAGATGAATAGTTTGGTTAAGGGTCACACTGGACACTACCTTAGGCATAAATGTGGGGTTTGCCCTCAGAGAAACCTTGTCTGGATAAAAAATGATAAAAGGTTCCACAGCCAAGAGTGCCTGTAGCTCTGAGATTCATCTTGCAGAGGTTATTGCTAGGAGCAAAACTGTTTTCCAAGATAAAAACTTTATATCAGCTTTAGTGGCTGGCTCAAAAGGAGACAGGGTGAGTTTTTCCAAGACATAATTGAGGTCCCATGCAGGTATTGGTGATCTCCTTGGAGGCCTTAAGTTTTTGGCTCCTCTGAGGTACTGCCTTAACAAGGGGTGAGAAAAGACTGGTGGCTCTGTATTGTAATGAACTGAAATGGCAGAGGCATGAATTTTAATTGATGAAAAGGATAGGCCTTTGTCCAGCATCTCAGTTAAGTATTGAAAAATCTGAGGAATATTTGGTACAGCTGTGTCAATTCATTGTGCCTGGTTCCAAGCACAGAATCTCTTCCATTTTCCAGCGTAAGATTTTCTGGTACTAGGCCTTCTGGCCTCCAAAATGACATCCATTACAACTTTAGTGAGAGGCGCGTTTTGTATGACTACATTATCCGCCATGCTGTCAGATTTAAGGTCTTTAGTTCGCTGTGCAGGATCTGATTGTTTTGTTGGGATAGTAGATGAGGTATTTGAGGCAAGGTCCAAGCCGGACATTGAGACAAGTTCCTTAGGATTGGATACCAGTACTGGTGGGGCCAGTCTGGGCAATCACTATCATCTTTGGCTTCTCTTGTCTGACCTTTAGGAGTACCTTGGGGAGGAGAGGAAGTGGAGGTAAGGCATATACTGCTAAGCCTTTCCAGCTGAAAGATAGGGCGTCCACTTTCCATGCTTGTCTGTGATAAGTCCTTGTGCAGAATCTTTTTAGTTGGTAGTTGTGAGGATAGGCAAATAGATCTATATCCGGGCATCCCCTTTTCCTTGTTATCATGCTGAAGACTTGTGGATCCAATTTCCACTCGTGTGGCTCCATGAGGTTTCTGTTTAGTTCGTCTGCCAGAGTACTTATCTTTCCTGGCAGGAATTGTGCCTGCAGGTGTACTTGGCAAGTCAATGCTGTGTCCCACAAAGTCATGGCTAGTCTGCAAAGGGGGTAAGAATGAGTGCCTCCCTGCTTGTTTATATACCACATGACCGTGGTGTTGTCTGTCTATCAGTAGTTGTCCCAGATGAAGTAGGTTCTTGAAGGCTGTCAGGGCATTCTGAACTGCTAGCATCTCTTTTTGATTGATATGTAGATGCATTTGGTTTGCGGACCATGTGCCTTGAATACATCTTCCTGTCATGTGGGCCCCCCAGGCATAATCTGATGCATCCGTTGTTAATGTCTGCCTGGCTGGGGGTGAAGTGAATGGCTGCCCCTTGTTCTGGTGACAAGCCTTCTCCCACCATCGAAACTCCTGTTGCAGGCAGGGAATGAGGGGAATTATTGTTTCCAGGCTGTGGCAATGTTGAATCCAAACACTTTTTAGGTACCATTGAAGTTTCCTCATATGCAGTCTCACATATGGAATTAATAGAATGCAGGATGCCATGAAGCCCAAAGCCTGCAAAATTTTTCTTGCAGATAACTGGGCCTTTGTTGCTAACAGGTTGAAATAGGTAGTCAGTTGCCTTTGTTTGTCTGGCGTGAGATAAGCCATCTGGGCAGTTGTATTTAAGCTTGCACCCAGGAATATTATCTCTTGAGAGGGTACTAGTTTTGATTTCTTTTCGTTGACTGTGTACCCTAGGCCTGTTAGAAATCTCTTTACAAACGCCAGATGCTGTAGTAGAATGTCCTTGTTCTGTGCTTGAATGAGGCAGTCGTCCAAGTAAGGATATATTTGTATTCGTATTTGTCTGCAGAATGCAATTACTGGTGCCAGGCACTTTGTGAAGACCCTGTGCGCAGTAGATAAGCCAAAGGGCAGTACAGAGAACTGGCAGTGCATTGAGCCAGCTTTGAATCTGAGGTATCTTCTGCATGATTGTCTGATTGGGACATGCAGGTATGCCTCTTTTAGGTCTAAAGTCACAAGCCACGCCTTCTTGCCCAGCATGGGCAGAAGTTGCTGTAGAGTCAACATTTTGAATTTTGGTATATCCAGAAATGTGTTTAGAATAGATAGGTCCAGTATTGGTCTCCAGGTCTTGTCCTTTCTTGGTACCAAGAACAGTCTTGAATAAAATCCTTGTCACTCCTCTTGCTCTGGTACTTGTTGAATGGCCCTCATGTCCATGAGGGATGAGACTTGCTTTTGTGCCTCTGCCCATTGATGTTTTGGCAGGTCTGGCCAACCGTTTGTCCTTGGCAGGATATGGAAGTGAAACTTGTAGCCTTGTGACACTATGTCTAGGACCTATTTGTCCTTGGTTATTATGTGCCAATTTTGAGAAAAAAGTGCTAGTTTTCCCCCTAAAGGTGCTGCCAGAAGATAAGTGCTTGGTGCAGACAGGGGGAAGTCATTGGGACTGTTTCCTGTATGGCTGTGATTTGTCTTCTCCACTTTTGGAGGCAGAAGCACCCCATTGCTTAGACCTGTACGAACCTTGGGGCTGGGATCTGCCTCTTGGGCATCTGTATCTGCCCCTTTGTGGTCTGTCTGACACTGGAAAGGACCAATTCTTTGTAGGCCAGTGTCTGCTAAATCTTGGAGGCTGTACCTGTAAGAAATCCTTAACCGTTTGCATAGATTTGGCTTTGTCCTCAGTTTTCTTTAACACCAAACAAGGTATCATGCTGTAATGGGGCATCTAATAATTTTGCTTTGACATGATCTGGCAGATTTTGTTCCTTTAACCAAGCATGCCCCCTGAAGACATAACAGCGGCTCTGCAGGAGGCCTCCAAAGAATCAAAACCACATTGCAAAGTATGCTATCCAACTTGTTCAGCTGCATGCAATAAATCCTGCATTTCTTTGTTTTCTGCACATTCAGAATTTATCAACATTTTCTGTTTAAGCAGTGCCATAATATATTGCTGATATTTGAACATATGAAACTGACAATTTAAAGCCCTTATAGCCAAGGTTGCAGAAGTGTAAATCTTTTTTCCCCATCTGTCCAATGCCCTAGAATCCTTGTCGGAGGAGGTAGGGTTTTTTGCAGCGGAAGCCTTGACCCCTTTGGGACCTTGAGAGACAGTTTCTGGGTCAGCAGCAGGGTTTTTAAAAAGGAATTTATGAGAGTCAGGAACCCTGTAGTACATGTCCGGCTTAACAGGAGCTGGAGGTAAGGAGTCAGGGGTCAGACTGGATATACATCAACAATGTCTAAACACAGGTGGAATAGATAGGGGCCCGTGTTGTGGTAGTAAAAGGAAGTCTCTGAGCCTTTTCTTAGATTCTGAAAAATCTTGGCTCTCCCAGTGGAAATGCTCCCTCATGGTATGCAAGGTTTCCCCAAAAGAGTAATCCTCAGGAGGAGAGGCTGAAGGGATAGATTCTTCAGCAGCAGAATCCTCATAGGGAGGAAGAGAGTGTTCCTGATCAGAAGAGGAAATGGAAATGGAAACCTGATCTGAAGATTCATATTCTCTCTCTTGCCTAGGCCTTTTATCAGGTGGGGGATGAGAACCCCTGATCAAAGTAATTAAGTCTTCGGTCATTTTGGGCATCTGTTTTTTGGGCATGGAAGACTGCAATGAGGCTGTTGTACTTGTTTCTTTGTCTTTAAAGGTGCTTTAGTCTTTGCCTTTGAAGCTGAAGTTGTTTTAATGTATAACTGAGTAGGTCTAAAAACACACCCAGAAGCCGATGCCTGCTCAGCGGCTCCGGACCCATCTGAGGGAATAGTCTCCGAAAGTCCAATACCTTGAGCTTCCAGCGGCCTAGTCGACTCCACGTGGGAGTAGGTAGTGGTCTGTGGGTCTAAAGTAGCGGGCGTCAGGGGCTGTGAAGACACCTCACTGAGAACCGGCGACTGGCTTAGAATAAGCCTCGTCGTCGGTTTTGGACCTCGGATACCTGTCCTTTTCTTTTTCTTTGCGTTTCTTGTGAATTCCGGTAGTCGGATGGCTATCTGACAACATCGTATAATTAAATCTTCTACCAAAATAGTGTAATGCAAAATCGTACCGACACTTAATAGTGTGTTGGTTACATCTAGCACAAAACCGACAACTATCAATGTCGTGGTCAGGGCTTAGGCAAGGAATACAGTAAGAATGAAAGTCCTTATGAGGTATTTGCTTCCCAAAAGAAATACAATTATTAACTTTTTCTCAGGAGTCGGCCGACCGGCACTTGCGAACTGCTTATGCTTCGGGCACCGCGCGGCAAGAAAGACTGAAGAAAATGGTGTCAGCTGCTTATACCCCTGTGCACTGACGTCAGGGAAGAGGCAACAGCAACCGACGCTGGGCCTAGACTTTGGAATTCAGGCCGACTGAGGGTAGCCTGCCAGCAGGATAACCCAAGTGTAATAACTGCAACAGTGAATACAAAGAACATCTGCTTTTGATAGAACTGTACTGGCTTTGGTCAAGAGTCTATAGCTTAACCATGTCCTTATCTATTAATTAATTAAATAATGACCCTTTCTATAGACTTATAAATGTAGTGGTCAGACTTATGGATGCACAATTACCCAATCCACCGACACCGCACCTATGTACAGGTGGATGGATGTTGCTGACCTCCATTCAACCAGCACAAAAATTTATTTGGTGGCTGACAATAGATTTGGCTTTGTAATAACTGCAACAGTGAATACAAAGAACATCTGCTTTTGACAGAACTGTACTGGCTTTGGTCAAGAGTCTATAGCTTAACCATGTCCTTATCTATTAATTAATTAAATAATGACCCTTTCTATAGACTTATAAATGTAGTGGTCAGACTTATGGATGCACAATTACCCAATCCACCGACACCGCACCTATGTACAGGTGGATGGATGTTGCTGACCTCCATTCAACCAGCACAAAAATTTATTTGGTGGCTGACAAAAAAAAACCTTTGTAGGGAGTTTTACATGTCCTGTTTCAGGCTGGCCAAAAGGCAGCCTGGTATGTCTTTGACCTCATAGAAGCAGAGTTCTTGGTCTTGGAAAGTGCTTTGAGGACTTATTCTTGGGAGACTTGGGGGATTAAGGTAAAGGTATGTGTTCAAGAATGTAGGGGAGGGAGGACTGAAAGAGCTAAATTTATCTTCTAGCAGACTGGCCATGTCCTAAGGATCTGAGTATATGACATCAATTACTATTAGCTCTGTGTCACATTTGACATGGTTTCTGAAGTTTCTAACAATGTTAAAGAAGCTTTATAACTGCCTTTTGTCTGGGTGTTTTTTTTTTACCCCATATCTCTGGTTTATCTGATCAGGTACCCAGGTTTCTTGCCAAGCTTAGTAACAGCAGTTCTGACATTTTGAGATTATGCTTACTACTGCATAATATGATTTTTTTTCTTTTATTGTACAGTATGTTTACATTTGGGTTCTACCACATGAGTTTATTTTAAAATTTTGCATAGTATTTACTAAAGGGGGAGGGCAGATGAATCTATGCAATTATTCACATGTGCATAGGATTTGGCGGTGAAGGTTTCCACATATGCAGTGGGATCATCAGGTTGGAGGGGGAAATTAAACAGACAATTCATTACTCAGTTTTTTGTAGTTTAGTCTTTGTACAAACTCTGAAAACTGAGGTATATGAAGAGACTTCTGGCTTCAGTCTTACAGAGTTTATGACCAATTTAGGTCCAATTTGACCAGGGAGGAAGTTATAACTGGTAGAGGAAACAGCTGTCACATATTGCTGAGGAGTGTAAGATTTTGTCTCCCTTAATACGGGTTCAGACTAACAGACCCAGACAGTCGGTAATTATGAAACTCAGAAATCTCTGGGGTAGGTCTGACATAATGATTAAGGTCCTCAAGTCAAACACAAGGTACAGGGTTTTAGTCTGACTGCAAGTTATTGGCTAGGCTTAAAGTGACCCTTCAAGGCAGTCAACCTAGTATTAAACTATGATTTTCAAGTCTCCCAGTTGATGGATAAACAGCTGAAGTCTACAAAGAGAATGGTGTCTGGTCTAACAGATAGGGACCCCTACCAGTCAGGTAGGGGGAATGGGCAAATGAGGGCATAGAGGAGGTCCCTACAGTTAGCTAAAATGTAATATATATTTTTTTAATGTTAAGTTTGACATGGAGGAATTCCAGATTATCCTGCCTAACAAGCCCTGAAGTGAATTAGTGTCTTTGTCTGGTGCAGTGGGTCTGAATGCTCAGTAGGTGTGCAGTGATGGGGTACTCAATGATCTTCAACTACAATTCAGTGATGATGCATGTATCCATGCACTCCAGGACAAGCAATGCCTATAGGGAGTGAAGTGTTTTGTTGAAGTTTCTGTCGATGAGCAGCAAAACCTTTGTGTATAGGAAAGAATTAAGCAAAAGAAGAGGAAAGGGAATGTGAAAATATGGATGGTAGAGAGTATGAAAAGAAGATAAAATATGGAAAATGTAATTAAATAATATTAAGACATAGGAAAAGTTGGTGAAAAAATAACTTTTTTTGTGTTTTCACTAGAAACTAATGAAATAAGCAATTAAAGAATGAGGAAAATCATTTGAAATGCTATTAAGGAGGTGATTTTTTATGGAGATTTGGATGGATAAATTGCTTGTGAAGGGCAATAGTATGAAGTATAAGGTATTTGAGGAAAGGTCATGTAATGTATGTAAAGATGAAGAAGCATTGCAACATTGCTTTCTGGACTGAAAAGAAAGCAAGGATTCTTGGAATGTTTTCAAAAGTACTTATAACTGGAAAGAACTTGAGAACATGGACATGAATATATTTGATAAATACAAGAAATAGAAAGAGAAACAGATACCTGGGATATGATTTTATTTATGATAATATGGTGTTTGTGGAATAGACATTGTGTAGAGTTATACAAGAAAAAAAAGGACAATGAAAAGATAATGTTGGAAATAAAAAGCAGTGGGTTTAAGGAATGGAGAGGGTAATTAGTGAATGATAGTGAAGTGTATATACTGGGAACTGTATGATTTTTTTAGGATATAAGAAATGTGCACATATTGTACAAAAGATGTACAAGTAAAGAACCCCTTACTTTTTTTTTTTTTTTAATAACAATCATGGATCTTTTATATGCAGCTGAGCTACCACCAACGTAGGCAGCTAGGGCTTTAGTTTAATGCCTCAACCAAAGGGCAGAGCACTTAGGAGTGCAGTACCACTCGCAGGGTCAGTACTATAAAATAAGTCCAAGTACCTACTGTGGGAATAAAAACCACAGCCTTCAGTTCTTAAAGCATCAAAGGCAAATATGCTAGCTGTTGCACCAATGGAAAGATATTGGTTATCAGGAAATGTCTCCTTTCCCCACTAGTGTGAGATCTCAGACTTAGCATTCATACATGCGTATATACTTGCATGCCGTGGAGTACAGGAGGCCTTGCCCCCTGTAAAATGCTTAAAACAGCTGCTTACTAGTAGGAGCTGTGGAGTTTACATCTCAGTCTGGTGTGCTGTAAACAGTTCAGCCTAACAGTGTTCAGTGTTTTTCATTTTTGTTGATATAAATGTTAGTACATTTAATTTACGGGATGTGGGCAAACTCGCATAAAAAAAACACGTTTTAGTAGTTTTACATGATCACGATTTAAAACATTTATCACATCACTTAATATTTTTTCCACCGATTAGAGTGATCAATGATGAACTTGTTAAGCATATTTTCTATTTATCAAAGTTCATTAGCTAATACAGTATACTTACTTTATATATGGATCCAGTATCAATCAATCAGTTGCTGCATTGATCTTGCAAATGCTAACATGATGTTGGGCAAGCTTAGAGGTTAATTCTTGGAGCATGCAAACATAAATAGTATTTCTGCAGAGGGACAAGCTCACCGCTTATTATATATACTAACTCAGATCAAACATTACCTAGGTAAAGGGCATATTTCCCCAACCCCAGGGATTTACTGTTTTTGCCCAACTGTCAACCAAAGTGTGCTGACAATACAAAGATAGATTTTCCCTAAAAGCAACCAATACTATGGAAACTATATTATACTACTATACATATTTACATACATACACAGACGGACTGCACATGCACGCATGTGTGTATGTATGTGTACACACATAAATAAATAAATAAATATATATATATATATAGGGTTGCCCTATGTTTTGTTGAATGCCATTTCTTTGACAAATGCAAGCAGGGTATGGTTTAATGTTGATGGTATGGGTAAGAGTACTGAAAATGTCGATCGTGTTTAATGTTGAGACAGGTAAATAGAGTTGGAGGGGTGAGTGCGCTTGCAGATGTGAATGTTAGCTAGGATCGGAGATGAATGAAAGATAGACATAGTATGACTGTGTGCGGGTCTGTGTATGTTAGGGGATAGATACAGTGCTGTTTGTGAATTAGTGTGTGTCTTGTGCAGGGGCAATGCTAGGGGAAGGTTTTTATGAAGATAAGGTACAGGGTTAGAGTTGAGGAAAGGGGCAGTGGTAGGGTTAGTATCCATTACTAAGGTGGTGCTGGGAAGCAGAGCCCCCCCTGACCTCTTTAGTAATGGGTGCCAACACTATAGTCTTTACTTTCATAAAGACATTCCTGTAATATTGTCACTACTGAGACAAACGGGAGGCTAATGTTATGACAGGGTTTAGTGTTATTACCGGGACCGGAAATAGGTTTCCTTTCCTGATATTATTTCATTCAATTGCTTTTTTGCTTCCAGTACTGTTTATGTCCAAACTTTTTTGTCTGTACTTTTAATTTGACTTTATAGTTTGATCATCATTTTAACACTTTTCCCACTATTCCCACGTATATATATATATATATATATATGCACATATATACACACACAAGCACCGTGGATATAAAAATTGTACACACTCCTGTTAAAATGCCAGGTTTTTGTGATATAAAAACATGAGACCACAATAATTAATTTCAAAACTTTTCCCAACTTTAATGTGACCTACAACCTGTACAATTCAACTGAAAAATAAACAAATCTGACAGGGGAAAAATGTATAACAAATAAAAAACACACAATAAGCTGGTTGCATAAGAGTGCACACCCTTAAATTAATACTTTGCTGAAGCACGTTTTGATTTAATTACATGTGTGTGTATATATATATATTATATATATATATATATATATATATATATATATATATATATAATATAGATATAGATATAGATATGTATGTGTACATATGGATCTACAGTATATTAGCGAATTTACGTTTCACCAAAGCAGTACAGTACTTTGCTTTTCTTGTCATTGGGAAGGGAATCTTTGGTTGGAGCCCAAGCAGACACTTTGCTAGAATCCAACATTACCACAGTATGTTCAGTGACTGGATTCTTGTACAGGTACTGAAAAGACTCCATATCCCAGAAAAACAGTCATGCTTCCATGGGTTCCCTTCTCTTATGGGCATTTCTGATTTTATTTTATTAAGCAAGGCATTGTCAGATGAATTAATTCATGCCATGGTTGCCCTAGACAATGAATGCAGCTGATTGTGGGATTTGGCTCTCTGTCCTTAATAGTCTTCAGGTTGAAACTGATGCAACAATGTCAGGAGGTGATGCTGTGTTCCATCCTTAAGCAGAACAAACACTGACCATGAAAGTCTGTGTAGGGATTTGTTTTCTTCAAGTAAAGCAGTCAACCTTCATAACTGAACTGACAGAAAGTAAATAACAGATGAAGATGGTGTGACAGATGTCCTTCGTTCATCACAGGTGTAGCTGATGCACAGGAGAGATGGTGTACATCTGGCCTGAAGAGAGAAGAGTGAAAAGCTCTGAAAGCTGGCCCAGACATCAGGCATCATTGCAGCAGAGGTCACAAACGTTATTACTACTGCAACAATGAGAAATACAATGAACATGTTAAATGTCTGAACAACTCGTCAATTATCTAGCCATGTGACTTGTGCCTGGAGATGACTATTGCTACTTCTTGTGAAAATATAATATGTGGAGTGCTGAGTGAGTGCAGCTGAATGACTATCCGAGTTTGTCATCAACCATAGGCATTATTGCTGTTGGTGACTCTACAAATGTTGCTCAGCTATTCAAATACTTTATTTCAAAATAGTGGCATGAGCTTAACTAAGAGTTCTACAGTAAAGTAATTATGTTTATCTCTGTTTTCCATTTCAGTTTACAGTTAGGGTTTATAATGCATTACCAGTCGTTTTTTCCTAGTTTAGAAAATCAAGTTTTACTTTTTGCAAATGCCACTTTCTAATCAACTTTGCTTAAGGGCTGCAGTTACTCAGTGATACATGTTCCTTGAATCCCAGAAATAGCCTTCTGTGTGGCGTCTGCATGTCCTCCCCACAGCTGAGTGACGTTTAAAGACATGCAGGTAGGTGCATGAGAGTGACTGGGTGTGCCTTCTTTGAAGGTTGGGTGTCAGGCTGGCAACTCAGCACCATAAAAATCCACTGCCAATCACTAGCAGACCGGAGTTCAGCTGTGGCTACCCCTAACCAGGAAAAGCCGAAAGAAGAACAGCTGCATTGCTAAAAGAAAAAGTCCCACCCACCAATTACCCTTGACAGTTCCAATTCAGCGGTATAACATTTCAGATGGAACACCTCATTTTAATTTCACTCTCCCCAAAGTTCACATAACTTTGTGAATACATATAAATGTTAATAATGTTTGTGCTCTAAAATCTTACAAGTATTATGAATACGTTAATTAAGACAAATAGAAAATTATCCAGACTTAAAATTCTCCACCCTAAATTGACAGAAAATTGGACAACACTCGCACTATCAGTTCAGGAAGACTGAAGCGTTTTTCACTGTGGGTGAGTAAAAGTGGCCTGTCTTCTAACAAGGATTAGTCTTCTTTACCACAAAACCATAAAAATATTATAAAGCCTACTTTCTAATAGTGGATTCATGAGCCCACTATTTAAACAAAAAACCCAAGCAAGAAAAAACATTTATCAACTCCATATTTTCCTTTTAGGCAGGCCCTGTCACAGAATTACACTTTTTTTCTTCTTCAATAGTTTGTTTTCTTGCGTCTCTTCTTCGGCTCCTTACAGAAATGTTGGCACTCGAAATGCCAAGTGCCAACACTCAGAAAATACAAAACCCAAACTGGAGGAAAAGAGGAAATCTCAATCATCAGTCTTCTCTTTTAAAATTATTTTTCGAAAAGCCCCCTAACAAGGCACATGCTTGTATATACTACCTCCGAGACTGCCATACCTTGGAGAAAAGGGAATATTCTGGGAAATGGCTATCTTGGACTTCACATATGAAAGTTAATTTTTTAGACTATTCAGTCTCTGTTTTGGGACTCGCTCTAGTAGGTCCTGACATTTCAAATGGTTACAGTCTTTCCCTTCATACCGTTTAATCGTCCCATTCCTTCTTTTGTGCACTGGCCTCTCAGAGCTCACTAATATGGGAAGCAACTGTCCACTTTGGCCTGCCAGTCAAGCAAACATAACGGCTGTTTTGTCTTGCTGCACTGTCCTTTCTCTTGACCTTCTTCAACTTCAGAGTGAGTCTCCAACCCAGTGGGCTTAGAATCTGCCTCCTTCACCCCTCCAACTGTGCTGCCCACACTTAATGATGGACCCTCACTGTCCTCTGACTAGAGAAATATACAGTGGTCTCCTCTTACCTTGTCTCATCTGTGGCACACTCCATTATGGATTTTTCTATTAATCCCTTAGCCCTACTCTGTTTTAATTTGATACAAGTACAACTACCAAAAGACCAGTGCACTCTTATGCACAAGACTATGGCTGCTTAGCTAATGCACATACTGATGGGACCAGACAACTCAGGTTTACTACTACATCTTCGATGGTCTGCACCTGCCAGCAGCCAAGCAGCAGACTGGGCTATTTTCCCATTCTCTGGAAAGGTGAGCCAGCACTGGTCACTCACTGCTACTCAGTCCAGGGTCAACTGTGTCAGTTAGGGCTTCAGCTTTCTGTGTCATGGAGCCAGCTTTTTCCATCTCCATATTTATAATAATTTCTTCTAGTTTTGCAAGAGTTTTGTTAATGAACACCAAAGCTGACATATTTTGAAGACTCTCTTCTTACCTATGAAGCTTTCCCCATAATAAATTTCTCAACAGTCAGTCTTCCGGTTTGCTTCTGTCTCTATATTTACAGCCAATCTTAGTTTGGGTTTACAATGAATAATTGTGTCTCATTTAATAACCGCATGATTATCTGACCCCATAATGATCTAAACGCTTGGGAGGTCACTACTAAAAACAGTGACATTCCCAAGGGTGCAAGCCATGAAGCCCCACACAGTAAACTATGTACCTAAATGGGTTTATATCATATTACAGAGTTTTGTAAACTTAAAATGCATATGGTTGAGACCATATGTTCAAGCTTCCAAAAACTCGAATGTATATAAAAAAAAAAAAAAAAAAAAAAAAAAAATTCAACATTTCTGCAGAGGGGCAAGCCACCTGCGCTACATCCCTCCAAATTATATATGCCAACCCTGAGATCACACTACTGTAGAAAGAAGGTTAAATTCCCCATTAAAACATGTCCACATAGATCACAGTACAGTGAGGATTTTGTAATTTACCCTTTTCCCTGCCATAGTATGTTCTTGAAGTTGGCAAATCTAATTTGCAAGGGGTGTGGGGGTGAAGGGGGGGGGCTTTCCTCCTTGTAAAAATGTAGATTCTTTTCATACATCTGAGTTTTTGGAAACTCAAACGTGGTCTTGACCATATGAATTTCGAGTTTCCGAAGCGCAGTAATATGATATAAATCCATATAAATGCACACCAATTCAAAGACTGTACAAACTCAAAAAAGGCAAAAGTTAAGAAACAAAAACTAACTTTCTTGAGCTTTGACAAGTCTACCTGCCATTACAAGATGCCATTGACCTTCCAGTGACAATGAGATGAGTGCAATCAACTGAGTACCAACAAACAGTAGGCTTTACAGTATTTTACCAAAACACACCACTTTATTAATAGATGCATCAGAATCTTCTGATTAGTCAAACAAACAAATCAGCTATACAGTTCGCAGCTTAAAAGTCCTTACAGGTGTTCACAATCTCTTGAAAGCTGTACTGAGAACAGTTTGCTGACAACAGGATCAACCAGCTGAGTCGTGTTATAATCCAAAAGTTTTAATTTTAATCCAGTTAGAGCTATTTACCAGCATTTGAATGAGGGAGTACACTAATGAGTTCTACAAATAATATATTAACAGCTCTGATGACCTGCAGCAATTCATAACTTTAAAGGCAAAAAAATCATCATCATCAACAATCCCCTCTTTCCTTTTTCCCATGTTTTACATGGTGTCAGGGTGTCATGTCAGCTGTAGTCATGTTTCTTTCAAATCAGTGCCACTCTCCTACTTTCTTTGATGGTCATGCCTGACTGTCACATCCTCTCACGCAATCAATTCATCCATCTTTTTGATGGCTCCCTCATTTCCTTCTGACTTCTTCCTGTTGCTCTCAAATATTGTTCACCATATCATCTTCTGCTTTTCTGCACATGTGGCCAAGCCACCATAATCTGTTCTCCTGACATTCTCTGCAAATGCAGTTATATTGGCTTCTGCATTGATGTCTTAATTTCTTCTTGCTCTGTTCCATAGTGAGCATCCTGCCACCAGTCTCGAGCACTTCATCTCCATCACCTCTGGCTTACCCCAACTGCTCTGCGTTCACTGCCCAGATTTCTGCACTGTACAGTAGTAATGATCCCATCACTGATTTATATACCTCACTTTTCAGCTGCTTTGGTATTCTCATCTCACATACTGCTCCTGACACAATATGCCAGTTTCTGATTCTAGGTTTGACCTCCTAATTCAGACTTCCCTTCTCCTCAACTAATCCTCCCAGACACTTGAAATTATTAATCTGTTCCAATAATTTCCAGCTTTTTCTGATTTATCCTACTTGCTGTCAAGGCAACTGCTTTGTCTTTAGTCAGCTTCATCTCATGTGCCATGAGCATTGCATTTTATTATCCCACCATTTGCTGAAGTTCTTGTTCAGAGTTTGCTTATAAATGGCACACTGATTGCATACAGCAACTCTGTTGATATGTCTCCTTCAATCGGACAGCGGAACAATAACATTTTTAAATATTTTAGCAAGACCCACAAGCTGTACTTAAAAATACATCTCAATTTTTCCAGTAACTTCATCTTTTCTTTAATTCCTAGACATTGCAAACCTATATGCACAAGACAAAAGTAGTCACTACTAATTTTATTCTGTTTCTAACCTTCAACGACCTCCTGGGGACAGGCATCCAAATGAGAGTGTTTTCTTCTGAAGCTAAATCTTCACAGTTCACTGTGAGAGCAGTGTTTATGACATTACAATGACCAAGGCTGGACTATTGCATCACAGTTTTATTCACTTACAGTGGACACAAAAAAAGTGTACACACCCCTGTTAAAGTGCCAGGGTTTTGTGATATATATATATATATATATATATATATAAAAAAAGAGACCATAATAAATCATTTCAAAACTTTTCCCACCTTTAATGTGACCTATAACTTGTACAATTCAATTGAAAAACAAACAAATCTGCTAGGGGAAAAAATATAAAAAAAATAAAAGACATACAATAAGCTGGTTGCATAAGTGGGCACACCCAGTCTTCTTGGGTAGGAGCATGGCACCTCTTGCCTTGGCAATGTTTGCCCACTCTTCCTTGCAAAAGTGCTCCAAATCTGTCAGATTATGAGGGCATCTCTTGTGCACAGCCCTCTTCAGATCACCCCACAGATTTTCTATTGGATTTAGGTCTGGGCTCTGGCTGGGACATTCCAAAACTTGGAATTTTCTTCTGGTGAAGCCATTCTTTTGTTGATTTGGATGTATGCTTGGGGTAATTTTCATTCTGAAAGGTGAAATTCCTCTTCATCTTCAGCTTTTAGGCAGATGCCTGAAGGTTTTGGGCCAAAAGTGACTGGTATTTGGAAATGTTCATAATTCCATCCACCTTGACTAAAGCCCCAGTTCCAGCTGAAGAAAAGCAAACCCAAAGCATAATACTGCCACCACCACGATTCACTTTGGAGATGGTGTTCTTTTGGTGATGCGAAGTGTTGTTTTTGCGCCAAACGTACCTTTTGGAATTGTGGCCAAAAAGTTCAACCTTGGTCTAATTAGACCAGAGCACATTTTCTCACATGCTTTTGGGTGATTTGATGTATTGTTTTGCAAATTTTAGCTGGGCCTGGATGTTTTTCTGTGTAAGAAAAGGCTCCCATCTTGCAAACCTACCCCATAGTCCAGACATATGGAGAATATGGGAGATTGTTGTCACATGTAGTACACAACCAGTACTTGCCAGAAATTCCTGCAGCTCCTTCAGTGTTGCTGTAGGTCTCTTGGCAGCCTCCCTGACCAGTTTTCGTCTTGTCTTTTCATCAATTCTAGAGGGACATCCAGTTCTTTGCAACATCACTGTTGTCCCATATTTTCTCCACTTTTTGATGACTGTCTTCACTGTGTTCCAATGCTGTGGAATTTTTTTTTTTGTACCCTTCTTCTGACTGATACCCTTAAACAATGAGATCCCTTTGATACTTTGTAAGTTCTCTGCGAACCACGACTTTTGCTGTAGCATGGAACTGAGTAAATTTCAGGAAAATTATACTAGGACAGCTGAACTTTATTTGGGGTTAATCAGTCTCTTTAATTGATGGCAGGCATGTACCCAAGAAGACTGAATGCTGTAATTAAATCAAAAGGTGATTCAACAAAGTATTAGTTTAAGGGTGTGCACACTTATGCAACCAGCTTATTGTACATTTTTTATTTTTTTTCCCCTAACGGATTTGGTTTTTTTTTTTCAATTGAATTGTATAGGTTATAGATCAAATTAAAGGTGGGAAAAGTTCTGAAATTATTTATTGTGGTCTCATTTTTTTATTTCACAAAAACATGTCATTTTAACAAGGGTGCGTACACTTTTTATATCCACTGTATAATGGAAGAACTGAAGTACTGCTAACTTTGAGAGGCTTCAATAAGAGTATCATTTACTGTTCTGCAGTGTCTGTTACAAACAGATTTCCTACTCAGGGCTGCCAGATCTGTAAATGGTCAGGTAGGGGGCAAAAAATTATTTTGTGCGGAAATTGCCTGCTGTTCCTCATTACACAGAAGTGGCTCCTTTGATTGGCTCATATGCCGGTATACAAGCCAATCAAAAACTGCAGAGCCTGTTCTGTTCAACACGGAACAGCCAGCTGTTTCACACTGAACAGAAGTGGCTCCACTTTGCAATTTTTGATTGGCTGATATGCTGCCATATGAGCCAATCAAAAATCGCAGAGTAGAGCCTCTTCTGCTCAATGCGCAATTGCGGGCTGTTCCATATTAAACAATCAAAAATCACAAAGTTGCCTGGATTTTAAAAAGCAGTGGACTCTGGATCGGGCTGATGCCCTTGGGACAGTCCCGCTCAAATAGAGACATCTGGCAACCTTGCTCCTACTGATGGGTTACGCATTCTGTGAAAAAAACTTCCAGAAGAATCAGCTCATTGCTGAGATAACAGAATTCGGTACTTACATATTATCGCAACCAGATTTTCATGGTTGCAAAATTCACATTGTGGAATCAAAACAGGTACAGGAAACACTGTAATGTGGGTTTGTAAGTCGGTACAGCTAAAAAAATAAGTTTGGATTTCCTTCAGGATGAAAAATAAATTAAAAATTCCACTTCCTGTTTTGCGTGCATTACAGACGCACGCTTGAATTGTCATGGGTGCTCTCTAACTAAGGAAAGGAATGTTTACACTGTGAGGAACGAATCCTGGGAATGAAAAGACAGAGGCAGGAATCATGCTTTTGGCAAATAAATATTTCTGACAGTTTGTAAACATGCAATAATTGATGCTTTTCTAAAGGGAGGGTGGATTATGTGCGCAGCTTATTCTGGGGTCGTTTTTCACAGAAGTAGTTGGCATTACTACTTTGATTAAGTCATTCCTTCATTCGTTCATACTTACTTTAATAACTTGCTTATTCATTTAGGGTTATAGGGTAGCCGGAGTCTATTCTGGTACTTAATGGCCACATATCAGTGAAACTAATGCCAACTCAGCTCATGTGTTCTTTCAATCCATGGAAAAAAATACATGATTTTCAGTTAAGCAACAAGAAGAGTTTTATCAAACATCTGGTCCTGCACAATGCGTTATTGAAATGAAGAGGTGGTTTATGTTACGTGTTTAAACCAGCAGTAGAAGAGGGATCCAGTGAATGTACACATGAAACAAAGTGCATAAAGAAACTAGACTACCTCAACTTCTTATTGCTAACACTGACCAAAACAAATTGCTGTGGTAAAGAAAACACATTATATTTTTACAACATTTACGATCACATTCAAGGATCGGGAAGCAACTGCTATTACCTCAAAAATCTGGTTGCGATAATACGCAAGCACCCAGAATTTTTAAAGATTCACCTTTTGTGTGCTTTAATTTCTTCACAAATTACTCCTCCCATCTTCCCTTCTTTGGTCAGATAGCATATCACATTTCCTGTTCTGCAAGGTTAGCTAATTTGTCTGCTTAGCATGACAATAGACAGCAGAAAGACAACTCTGCCCGGTGTGCCAGTAAAAGTGTCCCCTCATCTCCCTCCTTATTTCTTTCATCTGAACAGGACTTTCAGTGTAAATAAATGTTAACAAATGTTTTTATTAATCCTTAATATACATGAGTCTTAAGTATTCTTTAAACCATACTTTTTAGCATACATAGATTACAATTCATACTGGCTGCTACTATTCATAAACATGGCTATATCTGAAATGCAACACTTTTATCATCAACCACAGCTCTATTTCAGGCAGAGCTTTACATAATGTAATGTTCAAACTTGTTAACTTCTCAGACAGGCCAGTGATATCACTTTCTACTTGTTATTACAATTGCTTTAGTATCTAGACATTTATAGATGCTTACATGATGTATTTTCCACACGTTATTCAATATATTCCATATGCCTACTTGGCACTGTTCATAACAGTGCGCACATTTTTGTCTGGCTCAGTTAAGGTCAACAGTGTTTTTTAATGTGCACTTCCTACAACAACCCTTTTCTGACAATTACTTGACCAGCAAAAAAATAACTATCTCAGCCAATATGTTTTACACCGCAGCCATTGTGAATGAATTTGCATTTGCCCAAGTAACATTTTCAGTGTAGCCTAATTTGACTGCAGCCCCCCCCCAAAGTACTACACTTATTCACTTATTCCACAGTGCTCATTATACTGTTCTCACTTCGGTTACTTCTTGTAAGTCAGACACTATAGGCACTCTGCACATGTGCATTACAAGCAGAAAAAACAGAAAGGCATACACACACAGTGACTGATCAACAGTGCTTCATTGAAGAGGTACTGAACCATGGAGCAATGGCCACTTATTTAAAAAAAAAAATGCAGCAATGTCTACAATGAACCAATGTATGTACTATACTAAGGATGACACCACACAGCTGTAGCAGCAAACACACACACACTGCTGACATCAGCTGTCAAAGACCTGGGCATATGACATGTTTCCTCTTAGCTATATTCCACAATTTTCTCTTAGAAAATGCACGCGCGCGCACACACACACAAACACACACACACTATAATACACCACCCAAGAATGAGCTGTAATGCATCTCTTTACAACCACTACTGAAAGAGAGAACCTTAGCATTATCCTTTGCACTGGAGTATTATGAAAGACAAAGGGAGATGAGGAAATGTCTCTTTACAGCAGCTACTACTATTGTATGGAACCTCCATGAATACTGATTACACAATTTCACAGTATGTAGCACAATTGAAAATTTTTTTTATTTATGATCAGAAATAACAGAACTAAAACTTTCTCAATGCCCCAGTTTAGTGGCAAAGCAAAACCAAAAAGTTGCGCACTGCGTAAATGCCACTATGCTTTATTCTGAATATATGTATTCATAGTTGTTGCAGGTAAAATCAAGATGGAAGGGCTAGTTTGCTCAAGATCATCAACACAGCAAACATGCCCAGAATGATATGACAGAACTCCATGTGAATGTACACGTAACACAAAAAGGGCAAGGGGGGAGGCATCAAAAGGAAAGGATGGATAGCTTCACATTCCAGTACTAAACCTAGTTCATGGCAACAAAAATGCATAAAAGCAAAGATTATTAACAGTTTCTCTAAAGAACAGTCATTAAATATAGATATAAAGCACTACTCCTACTTAGATATTCATAGGTTGCGAAGCTTGATGAATAACAATGAACCTGACTTTCAGTATAGGGAGGCACACAGTATCATGCTGAGCAGATTAATTGATTATGCAGACATCAATTCACCTCAGTAAATGAATGTGACTGCCTGTTCACTGACAATGGGGAAAGTACAGTTGTGTACCTACCATAAATGTAGATGTTCAAGTGTATTCACTGTTGCAGTCATTACACTTGGGTTATCCTGCTGGCAGGCGACCTGCAGTCGGCCCGAGTTCCAAAGTCTTGGTCCGGCATCGGTTGCTGTCGCTTCTTCCCTGATGTCAGTGCGCCAGGGGTATAAAAGTTGCAACCAACGCCATTTTCTTCAGTTTTTCTTGCCCCAGATGTCAGGTGCCCGCAGATAGGAAGGCTGAAAAGATAAAATTATGCCAAAAAACATGCATATATTACTATAAACATTTCCTTCATCTACAAGCAAATACACCACATAGGTAGTATAGAGATGAGAAGTACAGAAAAGTCCCAGCAATGAAAAAGGGGGATGGTGGGTGGGTAATCTGGACTGCAACAGTGAATACACTCGAACATCTACATTTATGGTAGGTACACAACTGTACTATGTTCATCGTGTTTCACTGTTGCAGTCATTACACTTGGGTAGAATCCCAAAGCTGAGGTTGGGTGGCTGGGTCTAAATTGGATTTGGAGAGGCTAACAAGCCCTGCAGAACTGCAGTGGCAAAGCCTGCTCTGGATTTAGAGTAGAGAGGTAAGTGGTAGTGCTTGGTGAAAGTGTGCACTGAGCTCCAGGTTGCAGCTTCTAAAATGTCTTTGGTTGGTACTCCTCTGAGGAAAGCTGCTGAAGTGGCTGCTGCTCTGGTAGAATGAGGCCTAATGCCCTTAGGCACTGATTTGCCATGTTGTGCATAACAGAAGTGGATGCAGTGTCCTATACATTTTGAAATTGTCTGCTTTGTAATAGGCTTTCCTTGCGATCCTGCAGCATATGCTACAAACAGTTGCTAAGCTTTTGTTTTATCCAAGTAGAATCGTAGCTGTCTGTGTATATCCAAAGCGTGCAGAAGTCTCTCCCCTTTATTCTGGGGAGTTGGGTAAAAAGTAGGTAAATAAATGGTTTGGTTTAAGGCCACATTGGAGACCACTTTTGGCATGAATGTTGGGTTTGTCCTAAGAGAAACCTTGTCCTGATGAAAAATGAGGAAAGGTTCCACAGCCATTAATGCCTATAACTCTGAGACTCTTCTTGCTGAAGTTATTGCTAGGAGCAGAGCAGTTTTCCATGACAAGAATTTTTGATCAGCTGTGTTGGCTGGTTCAAAAGGAGGCAATGCGAGTTTTTCTAAAACAAAATTGAGGTTCCAAGTAGGTACTGGTGCTCTCTCCTTGGGGGGGTCTTATATTTTTTGCCCCTCTGAGGTACTGTCGTAGTAGAGGATGTGAAAAAAATAGGAGGTTCCATACTGTAATGAGCTGAAATGGCAGAGGCATGGATTTTAATAGATGAGAAAGATAAGTCTTTGTCCAGCATCTCATTTAGGTATTGTAAAATCGAGGTATGTTAGGGACAAGTGGTTCGCGCCCTTGTGCCGGATTCCAAGCACAGAATCTCTTCCATTTTTCTGCATAAGATTTCCTAGTGCTGGGCCTCCTGGCTTCTAAAATGACATCCATAACAGCTTTAGAGAGAGGTGCAGTCTGAGTGGCTACATTATCTGCCATGCTGCCAGGTTTAAGGTTCTGAGTTGACTGTGCAGAATCTGCTTGTTTTGTTGTGTCAGAAGATGAGGAATTTGAGGTAGAAGCCAAGCTGGGCCTTGCGACAAACTCTTTAGGATTGGGTACCAGTGCTGGCGTGGCCAGTCTGGTGCAATCAGGATCATTTTTGGCCTTTCTTGTCTGACTTTTCGTAGCACCTTGGTGAGAAGAGGCATCGGAGGGAAGGCACAGACTGTCAGGCCCTTTCCAACTGAATGATAGAGCATCCACTTTCCATGCTTGAGAGTGATAAGTTCTTGTTCAAAATTTCTGTATTTGGTAATTGTGAGGGGAGGCAAAAAGATCTATGTCTGGGCGTCCCCATTTCCTCGTTATCATGCTGAACACTTGTGGATTTAGCTTCCATTCGTGAGGATCCATGAGATTTCTGCTTAGTTCGTCTGCCAGTGTATTTTTTATTCCTGGCAGGAATTGTGCCTGCAGATGTACTTGACAGGTCAGTGCCGTGTTCCACAATGTCATGGCTTGTCTGCATAGGGGGTAGGAATGTGTGCCCCCTTGCTTGTTTATGTACCACATAACTGTGGTATTGTCCATCCTTATTAATAGTTGTCCTGGATGTATTAGGTCCTTGAAAGCTGTCAGGGCATTCTGTACAGCTAGCATCTCTTTTTGACTGATGTGAAGATGCATTTGTTCCTTGGCCCACGTGCCCTAAATACATTTTACTGCCATATGTGCCCCCCAGGCATAATCCGATGCATCCGTTGTTATTGTCTGCCTGGCTGTGGGTAAGGTGAAAGGCTGTCCCTTGTTGTGGTGACAGGCCTGGGACCACCATCGAAACTCCTGTTGTAGGCAGGGAATTAAAGTTATGATTGTCTCCAGGCTGTGACAATGCTGAGTCCAAACACTTTTTAGACACCACTGTAGTTTCCTCATATGCAGTTTTGCATATGGAATTAGTAGAATGCAGGATGCCATGAAGCCCAGGGCCTGCAGAATACTTCTTGCAGGGAGCTGGGTTTTTGTTGCCATCATTTGAAAGTAATGAGTCAGTTGCCTTTGTTTGTCTGGTGTGAGATAAGCCATCTGGGCAGTTGTATTTAAGCTTGCACCCAGGAATATTATCTCTTGAGAGGGCACTAGTTTTGATTTATTTTCGTTTACCGTGTACCCTAGGCAAATTAGCAATCTTTTACAAATGCCAGATGCTTTAGAAGAATGTCCTTCTCTCTGCTTGAATAAGGCAGTCGTCCAAGTAGGGATATATTTGAATTCCTTTTTGTCTGCAAAATGCAATTACTGGTGCCAGGCATTTTGTGAAGACCCTGGGCGCAGTAGATAAGTCAAAGGGCAGTGCAGAGAATTGGTAATGCATTGAGCCTGCTATGAATCTGAGATATCTTCTGCAAGATTGTCTAATTGGAACATGCAGGTATGCCTTCTTGAGGTCCAAAGTAACTAACCAAGCCTTCTTGCCCAGCATGGGCAGAAGTTGCTGTAGTGTTAACATTTTGAATTTTGGAATATCCAGGAAAGTATTTAGGATTGACAGGTCCAGTATTGGTCTCCAGGCTTTGTCCTTTCTGGGTACTAAGGAAAGTCTTGAGTAAAATCATTGGCCCTGTTCTTGCTGTGGAACTTTTTGAATTGCTCCCATGTCCATAAGAGCAGCAATCTGTTTTTGTGCCTCTGCCCATTGGTTTTGTGGCAGGTTTGGCATACCTTTTGATTTTGGAAGCGTGTGGAGGTGGAACCTGTAACCCTGAGAAACAATATTCAGCAACCATTTGTCCTGGGTGATCATGTGCCAATTTCTTGAGAAAAGTGCTAGCTTTCCCCCTAGAGGTGCTGTCAAAAGGTGATTGCTTTGCATTTGCAGAGGGAAGTCATTGGGGCTGTTTCCTATAAGGTTGTGATTTGTCTTCCCCTCCTTTGGGGGCTGAAGCATCCCATTGTTTAGGTCTGTAGGAGCCTTGGGGCGGAGATCTGCCTCTTTGTGGCCTGTCTGACACTGGAAAGGACCAATTTTTTGAAGGCCAGTTTCTACTAAATCTAGGTGGTTGAACCTGTAAGAAATCTTTCACTGTCTGCATTGACTTTGCTTTATCCTCCATTTTCTTTAACACCTCTTCTGCCTTAACACCAAAGTATCATGCTGTAATGGAGAATCCAATAATTTTACTTTAACATGGTCGGGTAAACTTTGTTCTTTCAACCAAGTAAGCCTTCGAATAACAGAGCCTGTAACTGCGGCTCTAATGAATCAAAACCTCATTGCAGAGTATGCTTTCCCACTTGTTCAACTGCATGCAATAAATCCTGCAATTCCTTACTGTCAGGACTTTCTGTATTTGAAACCATTTTCTGCTTTAACAATGACTTGAGGTACTGTTGATATTTAAGCATGTGAAACTGACAGTTTAAAGCTCTTACAGCTAAAGCAGCAGAAGTGTAAACTTTTTCCCCCATCTGTCCAGAGCTCTGGAATCCCTATCTGAGGGTACAGGATTTTTAGCAGTGGAAGCCTTAACCCGTTTAAGACCCTGAGAAATTGTTTCTGGGTCTGCAGCAGAGTTTTTGTTAATAAATTTATGAGAGTAAGGGACCCTGTAGTACCTGCCTGACTTGACTGATGCAGGGGGTAAGGAATCAGGAGACAGGCTGGATTCAGAAAAAACATAATCCACAATATCATCCACAATATCAAGCACAGGGGGGATAGCCAGGGCCTGTGCTGAGGCAATAATAGGAAGTCTCTGTGCCTTTACTTGGATTCTGTATAATCCTGGCTCTCCCAATGGAAATGCTCCTTCATGGTGTGGCAGGGTTTCCCCAAAAGAATAATCCTCAGGCGGAGAGCTGAAGGTATGGACTCTTCTGCATCAGAGTCCTCATAGGGAGGGAGAGAATATCCCTGATCAGAAGAGGAATCAGAGGAAAAGGAAACCTGGCCAAAGGAATCATAATCAGTGTCTTGCCTAGGCCTTTTGTCAGGAGGGGGATGGGAACCCCTGATTAAAGCAATTAGGTTTTCGGCCATTTTAAGCATTTATTTCTTTGGCATGGATGACTGTTCTGGAGAATGCTGTACTTGTTTCCTGGTCCTTAATGGTGTTTTTGACTTTGCCTTTGCTGCTGTAGTGGGCTTAACTGTAAGCTGTGAAGGTCTGAAAACACCCTAAGAAGCTGATGCCTGCTCAGCGGCTCCGGACCTATCTGAGGGTATAGTTTCCGTAGGCCCAATACCTTGAGTTTCCACAGGTTTCGGTGTCTCCACGTGGCTGTCTGTTATGGCCTGTGGCTCTGCGGTAGCGGGTGTCAGGGGCTGCGAAAGCGCCTCACTGAGAACCAGCAAACTGGCGACTGGCCTAGAAGAGACTTCATCATTGGTTTTGGACCTCTGATGCCTGTCCTTTTCTTTGTCTTTGCGTTTTTTATAAGTTTCGGTCATCGGTTGTTCCGACGGCATTATGTAATTAAACCTTCGGCCAAAATAATGTAAAGCAAAATCAAACCGACGTTTAATAGTGTGTTTATTGAATCTAGCACAAAACCGACAACTAGTAACGTCGTGGTCAGGGCCTAGGCAAGGAATACAGTAAGAGTGAAAGTCCTTATGAGGTATTTGCTTCCCACAAGAAATACAATTATTAACTTTTACAGACATCGGTCTGGAGCAAGAAAAAGTTTCCCCAACGGGGTACTTAGCTTTATTGAAGACTTCGGTTCTGAAACTCAATTTTGAAAATCTCAGGAGTCTGCCAACTGGCAAGTGTGAACTGCTTTTGCTTCAGGCACCGCGCGGCAAGAAAGACTGAAGAAAATGGCGTTGGTTGCAACTTTTATACCCCTGGTGCACTGACGTCAGGGAAGAAGCGACAGCAACCAACGCCGGACCAAGACTTTGGAACTCGGGCTGACTGCGGGTCACCTGCCAGCAGGATAACCCAAGTGTAATGACTGCAACAGTGAAAGTTGGGATCACAAAAACACACTCCAAAAATTCAAAAAATCCAAAAATACCAATGATGCTTAAACACAAGCAGTCCAACTGTGCAGAAAATTTCTTTAATTCTGGTACCTCGGCCTTCGCCTTCTCATGGAATACATTATAATTCAAACAACACCCCTTTTATAACACATCTTCAAAACATTTGCATAAGTAATTGACTCAATAAAACAATTAAACATTTTTAGTCAATTTTTAACCAAACCTTACTTTAACCAACAATATTTTTTCATGTGAAGTTTTATGTCAAGACATATGGTCTCAGCATTTGCTGGATTGTTTTTTTACTAGTTTCTCGCAATCTGGTCTAGCCCACTCAGTTTTCCCTCTCTGCTCTCGGTCTCACTTCGCTCCCTTGTTCTACTTCCATTCCCACCCACCCCCACTTCAATTTCATTTATACCCTCCTTGCTTTTCCACATTTCTCACATAAACCAATCATATAGCATCACCTCCCCTCCCCATCACTTAACCAGTCTCATATAGACTCATCTTTATTCACTACTTTTCACTTCCTTATAGGCAGCCAGTAGTTATCTACCATCCCTATCACACTCCACCCCACAGCAGACCCACATTCAAACCCACAACCACTAACAATGTTACTTTTACACAGTCTCAGCTACTTTTCTAATAAGCACTTAGCTAATTACTTCACACCATGGACTACACATTACAATTATCTCCTCACCCACATTAGTCAACACAGCCCAAACAACCAACACTAACCCAACTACTTTAATATCACCATACCTCTACAACAACTCCATCACAGAACACTTCTCAATCAAGTATTCTCCCACCCAACCAACTTCTGACTTGTTTTGTAAATATTTAAAATTACTCATGAAACTTGCCCACTAATTCCCATGCAATTTATCTCTACTTATTCAAGCTGGTGACATGCACCCTAACCCTGGCCCACAGTCAGGCTTCCAACCAATTTCACCACAAAAAAATCCTGACCAACAAAACTACATGATTCATCCCCATAGTAATTCTGACCTCCTAATCTTAAATATTAACCTAAGGAGTATCCTAAACAAAACTGAAAAATTCCATGCTACCCTCAAGTCTATATACCCCCAACATAGTCATACTAACTGAAACCGGGTTAAAAACACATGTCAAAGACAGTGAACTGCTAACACAAGGTTACAATATTCATAGATTGGACAGAATTAACAAGCAAGGTGGCGGCATTGCAATTATCTAGAAGAACACACTTAACATAGAATGATTAGACAACTATCCCTCTGATCCAAATAGCTCATAAGTACTTGTATCCAGCCTACAACCAAACAATAACAAATGCATTATCACCTTCGCAGTCTACATCCCCCAAGCAAATCTACCATAATCGAAAATCTCCTCAATTGGGCAGCAACCACCTTTAACCAAGAAACAATCATTGCAGGAGATTTCAGTCTATACTGGTCTTCATGTTCTTCCGAAAACCCATCAAACTACATTAACCTTTTCAGCTTTACCCAGACCATCACCACCCCAACTAGGACAGACAAACAAAGCAAAAAACAATCCACACTTGACTGGTTTCTCACTAATAGACCCTCCTTATGCCCTCGCTCTGGGTGTCTCCCTGATAACTCTTTCTGTGGCTTTGCATATAAGAATAGTCAGACTAATGGGTCTGTATGTCCCAGTATCTGCTGAAGGTCATCCCTTATGAAGGATGATGACCATTGTAGTCCTCCATTCACATGACACAAAGCCTGCTTTAAGACTACAGTTAAATAATGAATCTAGGGGTCCTCATAAATCATACTTTAGACTATTCAGGAGACACCCTGGAATGTTACGGGGGCCCATTAAGGCCCTCTTCTTGGCTTTAGTGAGTGCAGCCAGAACATACTACCTAGCTATAGTTGGAGGGGTTAGGTTTGAGGGTATTTTTGAGGAGATATCCGAGGGTGTGAGGGTGGTAAAGTTGGAACTGAATTTGTCTTGCTAACAGGTTTGCTATATAGCCAGGCTCAGTGAATGTATCACCATTTCAGCATATTGCTGTGTGCTGCCTTGTGAGGTTTTTGACATAGCTAAAGAAGTCCTTATGATTGTTGTACATCCGGTTTAATTTGGGATGTAACCAGGGTGGTCTGTTTCTGAGGCTAGTTCTGGGCTTACTTCTGGTAGGTACAGCAGCCTCTATGGAGCCATTGACATGGATGTATAGAGTTCCTGACAGCAATTCAGTGTAGGCTGCCGTTTCTCTGCGTTTGGAGCAGCACTTATTACGCTCATACGAAGTTACTAGGCTAATGGCCCTGGGGACCTTACAAGCCTGGCCAAGAGTTTATCACAAAAAGAAACCTCAATCAGCACCTGTTGCCCCTGTCATTTTGACAAACTATCACTTAATAAAAGGTAATTTGCTTTGGGAAAGTTCCTGTTATTGGATTTAAAAATATTTTGATTTCAAAGGAGACAGCTTATTGTCAGACCTTACAAGGGAAGTTGAGACATTGGGGGGAGGGGTGCAGCATTCTCGCATATTTGTAAGCAAATGGTCCAGTATGTTGGAGTCTCTAGTGGGTGTATTCAATATCTGGTCAAGATGTTTGTATTTATGAAGTCCAGAAATCTATGTGCCTGTAGATTTGAGGCTGTGTATGACTCCAAGTCTATACAGGTGCAATTAAAGTCTCCCATGAGTAGGATATTATGTTGAATGGCAAGTGTCTCCAGCATGTCCAAGTATGCATTTTGAGCTTCTTGTACATAGAGTGCGACCTACAGCTGGCTAGGATATGGTACAGGATTTTGTCTACAGGGATATACACGTGGAGGAACTCCAATACTTTTTCCTGTTTGACCACTCTAGAAGTATGCTTGTTACTGATTACATTGAGACACCTCCTGCTTTATAGTCTTTGTCTGTGCAGCTACTGGTTTAAAAGTGTGGAAGGCATTGAAACCTTGCACTGCCAGGGTGCACTTTGCCACTTCAAACCATGTCTCAGTAACTGCACAGATGTCTATATTCTCAAGTGTAAGGAGAGCTTGAAGGAAGTGCAGTTTTTTTTTTTTTTTTTTTACTTAGGCTCTTTACATTGAGCAGTAACACCTTGAGGTTCAGTTGAGTTGATTTTGCTATGTTGACAGGTTCGTCAATTTGGCATTGCTTAAAAAAGGCACTATGGGATGGATACAGTTTCAGCCAGTATTCAAAAGCAGATGTGGAAAATGTTTTGTGGAGCAGCTTAGCATAGGAGCATTGCCCAAACCATTCCACATTGCTGGCAAGAATGGTTCTACCTTACCTAAAAAGGGCAGCTGAACAGCCACATGCCTATCTCCTAGTCCTTAGTGTCTTCCCAAGGAGTAGAACCAGAGGGACTGAGAGAAAGAAATGAGTGGTCTGACAGGCACAAAACAGCTACAGCAGTCACCCATTAGTGGCTGAGGTGAAGGGAAATCTAGAGTAAAGACTGAAGCCTCCATCATTACTCTTCTCTTGCAGGTTGGGGTGGGAATGATCAAGTTACAGGGATCCACATACCTGTTCTTAAAGCAAAAGGTGTCAGAGCCTTGAAGATTTGATCACCACCTGACAGAAAAGATAAGGTTTGATTTTTTTTTGTGTCAGCCACCAAACATAGCAATTCCAACCACTAACAACAAGTGATAAATTAGAAGGGAATTCCTATATATAACCAGGACACACATTTTATGAGGCACAGACTAACAATGTGAGGCAAAAATCTGGATATTCTACAAAATTCAGGAAATCTAACAGGTATGAGACTGATATACAGTAATAATATTAGATTATACCACTAAGTACCTGCAAGTATCTCACTATGGAGCATGTATGCCAACAACCTCACCAGGACAGGAAACTACAACAGCTAAGCACTCACATCCATGTCCACTATTCTCTAACAAGACAGGACTAATCTAAAACTATAAAGCCACAGCCAGGTAAAGAGACGAGTGTATGTACACACACGTGAGTGCACACAAGCAGAGAGTCAGCTAATTACCAATTGCCAAACAGAAGAAAAAAGACCCACTCAGATTTATTCAATTTCAAATAACAGAACTAAAATAAAAAAAAAAGGCAAAAAGGGTGACAATCCCACTCACGTGTAAGTAGGTGTCCAGTTATTACACATTTAAAATAAGCCACTTGCAAACTGAAAAAATAAGTAAAGACAACTAACATTGTAAATAATTACATTCCGTAGTCATAAAACATTGAGACAAAAGTACAAAAAATAAATAATTCATACGTATCTCTTCCTCAACATGTATTCAAAGTATCAAAGTACAAGAGCTCAGATCACTGATTCAATGCAACTTGACAATCAATCAAAAAAAAAAAGTGGGGGACTTACCTGTAATATCTAGGAACTGGCTACTAAGATGTCTTACAATAAAAAGACTACAATAAACTTTCCTGCAGCTTTTGACTCTGTGGGTTCTCTGCTGTTGTCCATTAAGCCAAAAACTCCTTCAGGAAGTTCAAAACATGTGTCACATTCTACAAAGCCAAACTCCACCAATAATAGCTTCTATACTATCTGTCATAGATTTAAATACTAATCTCTTTATGATGAAACACTGACAGCAGGGTAATCTCTTAGACAAATATAATCTCTCTCTCTACTAGTCATCAAACTTAAAGGACCACTATGGGGGGAAACACACTTTTTTTATCTTTTCTTGAATTTCTACACATTGCTAGCCTGTATTCATCAGAATGTAGTGGTCACTACTAATTTACTTGCCTTTGCAGCCCTCAGTGTCCTTCTGAAGGGCAGACATCCTGATCAGAACTTACTTTCTTCAAAAGCTAAATCTTCCCCATAGTGCAACAGTTAAAATTATAATGCCCATTGCTGGACTGTCATATCTCAGTTCCTTTCACTTAGAATGGAAGAACAGAGAAGCAGTGCTAATTTTGAGAGGCTATGTACTTGTAGCACTTACTGTTCTGCAGTGCCTCTTAAAAATGTTTTTCCTACTGATGTTACATATTCTGTGAAAAAAAGCATATGGAAGTATCATATTCTGTGTTCTTCAGTTCCTTATGATGTTACTCCTCCCATTTTCCCACCCTCAGTAAGCCACAGTGTCACATTTCCTGCCCTGCAAGGTTTAGTCAGTCACCTATGAAGAACAACAGACATCAGACAAAACTGTTTGGTGTGCCAGTAAAAGTATTCCCTCATGTCTCTTCTTATTCATGTCATCTGAATAGCACTTCCACAGTAAATAAAGTTAGAAAATGCTTGTATCAATCCTTAACATGCAGGTTTTTAAGTATTCCAGAAACTGTTCTGCTCTGTTTATTAGAATTCATAGTGGCTACTCACAGCTGTTGATATGTCTGCAAGCAAATGCACTAATCATCCACCAAATAATGGTCTTAATTTCAGACCGATCATTATATAATAATGCAGTTGTCAATCATGTTATCTCTCAGAGATCTTCTACTTATCCTTACTGCTGCTTTAGTATAAACAGTCAGTGAAATTTCAACTGCAAATTTTCTGATGTTACTCAATGTATTTCTCTGTAAGCACAATATAATGCATACTATTCACTGTCCCTAGTAATGTGCACACTTTTCTGTCCGAGTTAATGACAATACTACTTTCCAGTCTGCACAGCTATATCCTTTTCGATTCACTTCTACTGAAGAAGTTTGACAGTTCCTTGAGAAATAAAAAAATAAGTGATTCTCATAAGCTTTGTGTTTCATACCAAAGTTATTTTTATGCAATCTGCAGATGACCTAGCAATGGGGTGGATCATGTCTCAATTCTGTGCCCATAATTCTCCCACTGAGATCTGCGCTCATTTTCAAATTTTTGTTGGTTACCATTTGTAAGTCAGACATGATGGCCAATTCAGTTGTCAAGTTATAACCAAGCACACCTGTAGCAGTAAAAACACACTGCTGACATCAGCTAGCAAACAGACGGGGATCAGGTTGATGTCCCAGTGTTCCATATTTCTCTATTCTTTTCTGTTACAATTACTGCATGTGAGCATGCACACACTATAATGTACCATCCAAAATTAGCCATTGTGCATCTCTATACAATAACAACTGCAATGTCCATGGTTTAAACCATGTCCAAAGTCATGTCAACACGACATCCAATGCATCATTAACCACTGGTAACAGGTGATCCCATGTGATATAAACTTCATCATTCTCTATAAAACTGTGGCTGATGTTTCCAATCCTTCTCAGCTACTTCAATATTATCATGTTTGCACAGTCCCCAATGAAACAGTCTTGCATCACTTTACTATGCCTTTCAGTATACAGGCCCTCTGCCATTAGTGTGTCACACCCAACATGTATGCAAGTCCACTACCCTGGGCTGCTAATATTAACCTTTCATCATCTGGTTTAAATGCACCTCTCTGTTTTTTGTACTTGCAACTATATTTATGGGTTTTCCACATTCCTTGCCTTCTCATCTGATCCTTCTCCTTATATTCTTTCAGTTTTTTGGTATATTCAGTTGCTGCCTTATTTTTTATCTACTTCTGGTTTGGTTTCTATTCCTGCTTGACACCAATATAATTCTGCTACACTAAGCAGGCAAATCATCTTAGATTTGTTCTATTCATGTTAATTAGTATCCATGGGAACTGTTTCAAACCAAACAAGTTGTAGGACATTATTTGATTGAACAGCTTGATTAGTCACTTGGTTGGTTATAGGTTTCATAGGTTCATACTAGGCTATCTGCCCTAGGACATTTATAAGCCTAGCCAGAGTGTGTTTTGGCTTTCACCACCCATTTTAAATTAATTTTGCTATGCCCTTTTTCAAGGTTAGTATACTGTGCCTCTGTGTAACAGTGACACAGAAGTGATGCCCGGGGTAAACCTACGATCTCCCATCCACTCATCAAGATTCCTTTTGAAGAGAGTCAATGAGGGACTCTGCCTAACCTGGATTGGGATTTTATTCCAGAGTGAAGGGAGCCTCTGAGTTATGAATCTGTCCCTCCAGCATGTCCTATTTATTTCAGTGCTGAGGTTCAAGTCTCGGCGCATAGCTCGATGGGATTTGGATTTTCTGAGGTGCAGCATGTCCATTAATTCCGGGTTGGACATGGCTTTATACGTCAGGCACAGATCGCCTCTGAGCAGGCGGTATGCCACTGAGTAGAGCTGGAGTTTCTTTAACCAGGCAGCATATGGCATCTGTTTGAGCCCTTTGATCCTCTTGGTGAGGTACTTTTGGGGTCTTTCCAGTTGCTGCAGGTATCTGGTAAGGCACATCCCAAAAGGGACATTGTACTCAATTATGGGCCTGCTGAGGGATGAGTAAAGAAGCACGATGACCTCCCCTGATCTAGATGTGAATCCCTTCATGATTAGGTGGGCTATATAAAATGTTTTTCTAACCACTTTGGCCATGTGGTTGTCAAATGAGAGATTGCTATTAACTTGGGTCCCCAGGTCCCTAATTACTTCTTCTGTACTTAATGGATTGCCACCTATGTGGTAATTTGTGGGCACTTTGTTTTTGCCAAAGGGGATGACTATACACTTTATGGTGTTTAGCTTGAGGCCATGGCTCTGGCACCAGTTGTCTGTTTCTATGAGGCCCTTTTGTAGGATGCTTGTGTCGGCTGGAGAGTCTATTATGGCGCCCAGTTTGCAGTCATCTATGAACTTGGTCAGCCACAGTCCTTCCGTGTTGGCCTGTACCTCCGAGAAATATATGCCAAACAAGAGAGGTCCCAGGACTGAGCCTTGTGGGACACTTGTAACTGGTTTGGAGTCTGACATGGCTCCAGCAATTCTAACCATTACCATGATGCAAGTAGCAGAAACGAATGCAGTGGCTTATCCACTTACAGTCTGCTTTGATATGGCCTTCCCCTCCGATCCTGAAGCAAATGCCACCAGTAGTTGCACAGACTTTCTTAGAGATGTGGTCCTGTTTAAGTAGAATCTTAGTTGTCCGTGTACGTCCAAAGAATGCAGAATCCACTCCCCCTTGTTCTGCGGATTTGGGTAAAATGTTGGCAAGTGAATAGTTTGGTTAAGAGCCACAATGGAAACCATCTTAGGCATAAAGGAAGGATTGGTCCCGAGTGCACCCTGTCTGGGTAAAATGTAATTAAATACTCCACAGCCATGAGGGCCTGTAGTTCTGAAATCCTTCTTGTTGAAGTGATTGCCAAAAGGAAAGCTGTTTTCCAAGATAAAAAGTTTATATCCGCAGTAGCTGCTGGTTCAAAAGAAGGCAGGGTGAGTTTTTCCAGCACAAAATTGAGGTGCCATGCAGGAGTTGGTGATCTTCTGGGAGGCCTTAAATTTCTGGCCCCTCTAAGATACCTTTTTAGCAGAGGATGAGAAAAGATGGGAGGCTCCGTGTTGTAATGAGCCGAGATGGCAGAGGCATGGATTTTTACTGAAGAAAAAGATAGGCCCTTGACAAGCATCTCAGTCAAGTATTTTAAAATCTGAGGGAAATTTGGTTTTGCTGTGTCCATTCCTTGTGCTTGATTCCAAGCACAGAATCTCTTTCATTTATAAGCATAAGATTGTCTAGTACTAGGCCTTCTGGCTTCCAACATCCATTAATTTACTGAGAGGTGTTGTTTGAATAATTACATGATCAACCATGCTGCAAGGTTCAGAGTCTGGATCGGAGTGTGCAGAATTTGATTGTTCTGCTGAGACAGTAGATGAGGTATTTTGAGGCAAGGACCAAGGAGAGAGTTGAGACATATTCCTTAGAATTGGGTACCAGTGCTGGCGAGGCCAGTCTGGAGCAATTAGGATCACTTTTGGTTTTTCCTGTCTGACCTTTAGTAAGACCTTGGAGAGAAGAGGCAGAGGGGGGAAGGCATAGACTGGTTTTTCCAACTGAAGGATAGGGCATCCACTTTCCATGCTTGTCTGTGATAAGTCCTTGTGCAGAATTTGTCCAGTTGATAATTTTGGGGAGAGGCAAATAGATCTATGTCTGGGCTCCCCCATTTCTGTGTTACCATGCTGAAGATTTGTGGATCCAGTTTCCACTCATGTGGGTCCATTAGATTTCTGCTTAGGTAGTCTGCCAGAGTATTTTGTTTTCCTGGCAGGAATTGAGTCTGAAGATGTACTTGGTAAGTCAAGGCTGTGTTCCACAATGCCATGGCTAGTCTACAACGGGGGTAGGAATGCGTACCCCCAAGCTTGTTTATGTACCACATATCCGTGGTGTTGTCCGTCTTTATCAGTAGTTGTCCTGGATGAAGCAAGTCCTTAAAGGCTGTCAGGGCATTCTGAATAGCTAGCATCTCTTTCTGGTTGATATACAGATGCATTTGTTTTGGGCTCCATATGCCCTGAATGCATCTCCCCGCCAGGTGGGCCCACCAAGCATAGTCTGATGCGTCTGTAGTTAGGGTTTGGGTGGCAAGGGGTAGACTGAATGACAGTCCCTTGTTTTGGTGATATGTCTCTGCCCACCAAAGAAACTCCTGTTGTAGGCAGGAAATGGGAGGAATCATTGTTTCCAGAATGTGACAATGTTGACTCCATAAACTTTTTAGGTACCATTGAAGTTTCCTCATATGCAGTCTTGTATAAGGAATTAGTAGAATGCAGGATCCCATGAACTCTAAAGCCTGCAGAATTTGTCTTTCAGATAACTGGGTTTTTGTTGCCATCTGTTTGAAGTATATTGTCAGATGCCTTTGTTTGTCTGGCGTAAGGTAAGCCATCTGGGCAGCTGTATTTAAGCTTGCACCCAGGAATGTAATTTTTTGAGAGGGTACCATTGTGATTTCTTTTCGTTTACTGTGTACCCTAGGCATGTTAGAAGCCTTTTTACAAATGCCAGATGCTGAAGAAGAATGTCCTTGTTCTCTGCTTGAATGAGACAGTCGTCCAGGTATGTAGAAATTTGTATGCTTCTTTGTCTGCAAAATGCAATTACTGGTGCCAGGCACTTTGTAAAGACCCTGGGCACAGTAGATAAGCCAAAGGGCAGTGCAAAGAATTTGTAATGCATAAACCTGCCTTGAAGCGGAGGTATCTTCTGCATGATTCCCTTATTGGAATATGCAGGTATACTTCTTTTAAGTCTAGAGTCACTAACCAAGCGATCCTGCCCAGCATAGGCAGTAGCTGTTGTAAAGTCAGCATTTTGAATTTTGGAATGTCCAGGAACGTGTTCAAAATTGATAAGTCCAGTACTGGACGCCAGGCATTGTCTTTTCTGGGTACCAGGAACAGTCTTGAATAAAAACCTTGTCCTTTTTCCTGTTCTGGTACTGGTTGAATAGCTCCCATATCCATGAGGGACGTAACTTGTTTCTGAGCCTCTGCCCATTGATTTTGTGGCAGATCTAGCCAACCGTTTGGAATTGGCAAAATAAATGAAATCTGTACCCCTGAGATACTATGTTTAATACCCACTTTTCCTGGGTAATTAACTGCCAATTTTGAGCATGAAGTGCTAATTTCCCCCCAAGGGGGCTGCCAAAAGATAAGTGCTTGGTGATGGTGGAGGGAAGTCATTGAGACTGCTTACTGTAGGGTTGTGCTTTGTTTCCTCCAGATTTGGAGGTGGAGACACCCCATCGCTTTGACCTGTAAGAACCCTGTGATTGGAATCTAGAGCCTTTTGAGCACTTGGATTTGCCTTGAGAGGCTCTGTTGGACACAGGAAAGGACCACTTTTTAGTAGGCCAGTGCCTACTGAATCTGGGTGGCTGCACTTGCAAGAAATCTTTTACAGTTTGCATAGATTTAACTTTGTCTTCCATTTTCTTTAAAACCTCTTCTGCCTTATTACCAAACAGAGCATCATGCTGTAAAGGGGCATCCAACTATTTAGTTTTAACATGATCAGGCAGATTTTGCTCCTTGAGCCAGGCATACCTTTTAATCACAGATCCAGTGACTGTGGCCCTGCAAGAGGCCTCCAAGGAATCAAAACCACATTGCAAAGTATGCTTTCCAACCTGTTCTGCTGCATGCAATAATTCTTGTAATTCTTTATTTTCCACACAATCAGAAATCAACATCATTTTCTGTTTCAATAAGCCCATAACATGCTGTTGATATTTAAGCATATGAAACGGGCAGTTTAAGGCCCTAATTGCCAAGGTTGCAGACGTATAAACATTCTTTCCCCATCTATCCAGTGCCCTGGAATCTCTATCAGAGGGCTAGGATTTTTGGCTGTAGAGGCCTTTACACCTTTGGGACCCTGTGAGATAGTTTCAGGATCAGCAGC
>NC_056737.1:258416967-258454467 GCF_019279795.1 Protopterus annectens
AATAAATTTACTTTTTTTTTACATAATGTTTCAGTATCATGTTCTTTAAATTGTTCTGCTATTTTACAGTTGTATTGAATTTACAACTGTGGAGTTTTATCTTCAGGTGTCTACTGACAGTGGACTATGCTCAGTTGCACTTTTCCAATTACCAGTACTAAATCTAATAAGCAAACCTGCACTTCTCATTAAATGACTCTTGACAGCATTAATTTGGACACATAACCAAACCGTGACACTTGGACAGTTATTTGCTTTTTGAAAGTTGACTACTTATAATACTGTCAGTAGTTCAACAGGTAGCATAATTAGTGCTGGAAGATCAGAAGGCTCTGTGTTCCATTTCCACAGAAGGTACTTAGACTAATTTTCTAAAACTGACACTGCAATGCAGCATAAAGGGATGGCTGCACCCCTAAGTGTGCCATCCTTCAGAGGAGACATTAAGCTGAGATCTCATCTGCCTTAGTTTGTGATAGCTCAAAATGTATGTAAAATGATCCCATTTCACTTATTAAAGAAAAAAATAGAGTAGGATAAATTCCATTGCAGTATAAATACATTATGGGTTGCCTCAAAAAAAGAGGATAATGGCCTAGTGGGACCAACCCAGTCAACAAAGAATAAATAATGCACAACTGTTAGTCAATACAACTACTGTATGACTTACTAATGGCACTATCCATCTAACTGCCTACATAATTAACCACTTCCCACTGGTTATTATCCTTCCTACAGCTTAACTATGCAGCAATAATTACTTTGCCTTAGTATCTTGCCCACAGAGATCAATGACCTCTGACCCATTTCTAACTAGAGTCTCACAGCTAATATCTTGTAGAAAGCCGTGTATAAGTAGCTACTTGAATGGCATTCCAGATGTGGACTTCTTGCTCATTCACAATGGAGGCTCAAATATGTAGCGTGCATATATAACAATATACAATACAACAGACACTATGTATTCTAATGTGCAAAAAGGAATACTCAATATCTGTATATTTCGGAACACTATTTGAAACATGTGACCACTTTCTTCCGCTAGACAGGATAAACAAATATGATGCTGGTGACAGCATGTATAACTTGTTCAACAGTTACTTTCTTTCTCAGCATCTTTATCTGAAACTTGCTCAGGGCATGCAAGGGTCCTTCACACTCCAATTTTAGGTCCCAGCCTCTCTTCTCAATGATCATTAACCACCATACCTAAACAACTGTTTCTTTCTATTTCTATACAAATGTCTCCAGCACAAAATGTTAAAATCTTTTTTCTTTTGTTTAACTCTCAAGCATTATCTTGAAATATCCTTAGACAGACTTTGTCCACTCAAAAAAAAAAAAAAAAAAAAAAAAAAGCTGTTGTACACCCTGCCGGAATGTTAATGAATAAAAAAATTACTGTTTAAAAAAGCAATTTTATGCAGCAACATACAAAGAATAAAATGTTATGTTACATAAAGTAACACATGCTCTTTTTAGGCTGAAATGTCTAACATTATACATTTACGGTGCTGATAGCTTTTCTATTTTTCACATCGAACAGAACCAAAAAAGCACTGACATTTTCAAATGATCTTTTGCAGGTACTGTAGTCGGTACATTTTAAAATTACCATGATTGCCTCAATAAGTCCCAATCATCAAAATGCAGCATCTCCTCACTGCTTCAACATATTCCTGACATTTTCTTGACAAAACCTTGGAATGGTTGGCATTATACCACACATTAAACACTAACAAAGGAAAATTATGGGCAATCCACAGGCATACTTTACTAAGTCAGAAAAGACCTAGCTAGTACTTTCAGTTCAAACATTCTTCTAAGGATAATCACAGACTCACAATAAAATACATAAATAGCTTTGCACATCCCTCTCAACCTTTTAGAACAAGAATTCTGAATAAAGTCAAAACTTCTGTTGGGATGAGTAAGGTAATAAGTTTTGTTTTTGTATGATTGTCCAGGTTAAGTTTGTGTCCAGGTTAGGCAGAGTCCCTCATTGACTCTCTTCAAGAGGAATCTTGACGAGTGGATGGGAGATTGTAGGTTTACCCCGGGTATCACTTCTGTGTCACTGTTAGACAGAGGCACAGTATACTAACCTTGAAAAAGGGCATAGCAAAATTAATTTAAAATGGGTGGCGAAAGCCAAACACACTCTGGCTAGGCTTATAAATGCCCTAGGGCAGATAGCCTAGTATGAACCTATGAACCTATGATGATAAAGTTTGCCTAATTTAAAGTGTGTTTTCTTTATTGCATTGAGAACATGTGGCTCAAATATGAGTTATATCTAAAGGTATGCTGTCTATGTCCATGTGTGTAATCATTTCACTATACTTGGCTCTCTTTAGACTGATCACTGAATATAGTGCCACTTTTCGCATGTACCTGTCCAAACACTTGCTACAGCTAGAGCAACCCCAATGTTTTCTCAATGAGGAAAAATCAAGGGTCTAAATCACAAAAACTATTGAGACTGTCTCGCTCCTCAGTATCATAAAGGCAAATAAGAAATGACCTCTGCCTCATGCACAGAGCCTTCACAGACCATATACTGTCAGACCGATTACACATTTGCAAGTTCAATGATGGAGTGAACACCAACTCAAAGAATCTTAACTTCTTTTGTAACATAAGCAGACAATGTTGGAGGGATACATACGCATCACAGAAATTACTTTTTCTATGGAACTGTCTTCTACTCCACATAAAGCAATGTACTGCTCTTACTCTATTCAACTGTAATCTAAACAAATGGATGGGAAATCGTAAAACTTACTCTATTCAAATGTAACTTGGATGAATGGAAAAGTACAGTTGTGTACACTTACCATAAATGTAGATGTTCGAGTGTATTCACTGTTGCAGACATCACATTTAGGTTACCTGCCTGCAGGTAGCCCTCAGCCGGCCTGAATACCAGAGTCTTTGGATTTCTGCGTCGGATGCTGTCGCTTCTTCCATGACGTCAGGGGTATAAAACATGCAGCTGATGCCATTACATCAGTTTTTCTTGCCCCAGATATCAGGTGCCCCCACAATAGGAAACAATTATATGATATGGGACACCCCCATCAAAAAGTAAATGCACATGAAAAAATATATATACCAAACAAGAAGGAAAGGTAGAGCCAAGAGAAGTCAGGGGGCTGGAGGGAGGGTAACCAGGACTGCAACAGTGAACACACTCGAACATCTGCATTTATGGTAAGTGTACACAACTGTACTATGTTCTTAGTGTTTCACTGTTGCAGTCATCACATTTGGGTTGATTCCCAAAGCTAAGGAAGGGAGGACGTAGTTAAAGAGCATTAGGGCCAGCTATTAAGCCCTGCAAGACTGCTGTGGCAAATCCAGCTCTGGATTTAGAAAAGATAGGCAGGTGGTAATGCTTGGTGAAGGTATGTACAGAGCTCCAGGTAGCAGCTTCCAGGATGGCCCTGGTAGGGACTCCTCTGAGAAATGCCATAGAGGTAGATGCAGCCCTGGTGGAATGTGATCTTATCCCCTGTGGGGTAGGTTTTCCATGGTGCTTGTAGCAGAAATTAATGCTATGGGCTACCCATTTGGAAATCGTTTGCTTTGAAATGGCCTTCTCCTCTGCCCTTGCAGCAAAGCCAACTAGCAGCTGGTCAGATTTTCTGAGAGGCTTAGTCCTGTCCAAATAGAATCTAAGTTGTCTGTGCACGTCCAGAGAGTGCAGTATCCGTTCCCCTTTGTTATGTGGATTAGGGAAAAAAAGTAGGTAAATTAATGGACTGGTTTAGGGCCACACTAGACACCACCTTGGGCATAAAGGAAGGATTAGTCCTGAGGGAAACCCTGTCCGCATGGAAGATAATGAAGGGTTTTTCACTGCCATGAGGGCCTGTAATTCAGACACTCTTATTGCTGAAGTGATGGCTAGAAGTAAGGCTGTTTTCCAAGAAAAGAATTTCAACTATGCTGTTGCAGCTGGCTCAAAGGGGGGGGGGGTGAGCTTTTCCAATACAAAGTTAAGGTCCCAGGTTGGAGTGGGAGCTCTCCTGGGGGGGGGGGGGGGTCTTACATTTTTTGGCCCGTCTAAGGAACTGTTTTAGCAAGGGGTGAGAGAAGAGGGGTGGCTCAGTATTATAATGTGCTGAAATGGCAGAGGCATTAATCTTAATTGACAAGAAGGATAGGCCCTTGTGGAGCATTTCTGTTAAGTACTCTAGAACATGAGGTAAGCTGGGCACCGCTGTACCCATCCCCTGAGCCTGGCTCCAGGAACAGTACCTTTTCCACTTTTCAGCATAGGATTTTCTCTACTAGGCCTCCTTGCCTCCAGAATGACATCCTGCACCTGCTTACTGAGGGATGCTAGAGGAGAGCTCATGGAATTAGCCAGGCTACAAGGTTCAGGATTTGAAGGTGAGGGCACAGAATCTGGCCTGCCTGCTGGGACAGCAAGAAAGGGGTCTGAGGCAGGTGCCATGGTTGTAGCAGTGTCAGACTGTGCACGAGGGGGTACCAGTGCACTCAGTATTGTTCTTGGCTTGTCCTGTTTGATCTTTAGTAGAACCTTTGAGAGGAGAAGCAGAGGGGGGAAAGGCATAAACCGAGAGGCTTTCCCAGGTAAAGGACAGGGCATCCACTTTCCAAGCTTAACTGCGGGGAGTTCTGGTGCAGAATTTGTTCAATTGGTAGTTCTGAGGGGAGGCAAACAGGTCTACCTCTGGGGTCCCCCATTTGTTCCTCAAGAGGTTGAATATTTTGGGTTCTAGTTTCCATTCGTGTGGGTCCATGAGATTTCTGCTCAAGTCATCTGCCGGTACTTAGCTTGCCTGGCAGGAATTGAGCTTGTAGGTGCACTTGGTAGCTCAAGGCTGTGCTCCACAGAGCCATGGCTAGTCTGCAGAGAGGGTAGGAGTGGGTTTCCCCCCTGCTTGTTTATGTACCACATAACTGTGGTGTTGTCTGTCTTTACCAATAGTTGTCCTGGAAGAATAAGGTCTTTGAAGGCTGTCAGAGCATTCTGTACAGCTAACATTTCTTTTTGATTGATATGCAGGTGCATCTGTCTTGGGTTCCATTTGCCCTGAATGCACTGTCCTGCCAAGTGAGCCCTCCAGGCATAGTCTGATGCGTCTGTTGTTAGGGTTTAGGGGGTAGAGTGAAAGGGAGTCCCTTGTTGTGGTAGCAGGTCTCTGCCCACCAAAGGAACACTGTCCTTAGACAAGGAATGATAGGAATCATTGTTTCCAGGTCCTGAGAATGTTGACAACATAGACGTTTTAGATACCACTGGAGTTTCCTCATATGCAGTCCTGCATATGGAATTAACAGAATGCAAAAGGCCATGACCCCCAGAGCTTGCAGTATTTTCCTTGCACATAGCTGGGTTTTTGTGGCTAATAGTTTGAAGTAGGTTGTCAACTAAACTTGTTTCTCCGGACTGAGGAATGCCATCTGTGAAGTTGTGTTCAAGCTTGCTCCCAGGAATACAATCTGTTGGCAGGGTACTAGGTGAGATTTCTTTTCATTGATTATGTACCCTAGTGAGGTTAGAAGTTTCTTTACAAATGCCAGGTGTTGTAATAGCAAGTCCTGGCATTCTGCTTGAATCAATCATCCAGGTATGGGTAAATTTGAATATTTCCTGCCTGCAAAATGCAATGGTTGGAACTAGACACTTTGTGAACACCCAGGGCACAGTAGACAGGCCAAAGGGAAGTGCAGAGAACTGAAAGTGCATGTAGCCCACCCTGAAACATAGGTATTGTCTGCAGGATTCTCTTACTGGGATGTGCAGGTAAACTTCCTTTAAGTCTAGGGTTGCCAGCCAGGCATCCTTGGCTAGCATAGGAAGAAGCTGTTGAAAATTAACATTTTGAATTTTGGAACCACCGGAAAGGTGTTGAGAATAGAGAGGTCCAGTATAGGACACCAGGAGTTTTCTTTCCTGGGTACCAGAAAAAGTCTTGAATAAAAACCTTGTCCCCTTAGTTCTGCTGGGACAGGTTGAATAGCCCTGACACTGAGAAGATAGAGAACCTGCTTTTGGGCCTCTGCCCATTGATTTGGGGGGAGGTCTGGCCAACCATTTGGGGTTGGTAGTGTGTGGAAGTGGAATCTGTATCCTCGGGAAACTATGTTCAAAACCCATTTGTCCTGGGTAATAACTTCCCAGTTTTTTGCATGAGGACGAGCTTTCCTCCCAAGGGAGCAAGTAGTTGAGCAGGGCTTGGAAGGGTTAAGGTTAAGTCATTGTGCCATTTTTCCAAAGGGGGGTGGCTTACTACTCCCTGCTTTGGAACTGGGAGCCCCCCACTGCTTATTAGATCTGTATGTAGCCTGAGACTGAAGTCTTGGTAGTCTGCTGTTCCTGGGTTTGGACTGAGAAGGCCTGGAAGGGACTGGAAAGGACCAGTTCTTTGAAGGCCAATGTCTGCTGAATCAGGGAGACTGTACTTGTAGAAAATATTTAACATTTTGCATATATTTAGCTTTTTCCTCCATCCTTTTGAGGACTTCCTCTGCTTTGTTGCCAAAAAGGCGGTCTTGGTTTAAGGGTGCATCCAGTAATTTAGCTTTAACATGATCTGGCAAGTTTTGTTCCGTAAGCCAAGCATGCCTTCTAAGTACAGACCTAGTGACAGCAGCCCTGTAAGATGCTTCTAAAGTATCGAAACCACATTGCAAATTATGTTTACCAACTTGTTCTGCAGAATCTTGCAAGTCTTTGTGTTCAGCACAGTCAGGAATCAACATAATTTCCCATTTAAGTAGTCCCATAATATGCTGCTGATACTTAAACATATGAAACTGGCAATTTAAAGCCCTAATGGCCAAAGTAGCAGAAGTTTATACCTTCTTACCCCATCTGTCTAAGGCTCTAGAATCTCTATCAGAAGGGGTACGATTTTTGGCAGCAGTAGCCTTAATGCCTTTTGGTCCTTGGGACATGGTCTTTGGATCGGCAGTAGGATTCTTGAAGAGGAACTTGTGAGAGTCAGGTACTCTGTAGTACCTGTCAGGTTTTCTGGGAGCTGGAGGTAAAGTGTCTGGGGTAAGGCTAGACTCCAAGAAAACATCATCTACAATAGCCAGAATAGGATGGATAGCTAGAGGCCTGTGTCGAGGCAGAAGTAAGAATTCCCCAAGTCTCTTTTTGGACTCAGAATAGTCCTGGCTTTCCCAGTGGAAATGCTCCCTAAGGGTATGCAAGGTTTCACCAAAAGAAAAATCTTTTGGAGGGGAAGCAGAGGGAATGGAATCCTCTGCATCAGAATCCTCATAAGTAGATAAGGGCAAATCCTGGTAATCAGAAGAAGAGGAGATATCAGATTCCTGATCAGAAGAATCAGAAAGAAAATCGGTTCTAGGTCTCTTAGCTGGGGAGGGCTGGCTTCCCCTAATTAAGGTAATAAGGTCTTCCGCCATTCTAAGCATTTGTTTTTGAGGCATATGGGCCTGAATCAGCGGTTTGGTTGTCGGGTTTTCTAGGCGTAGTGCAATTCTTAGGCCTGAGGAATTCTGTACTTCTAGTTGGAAACGATGCCGTTGGTTTAATATGAAAGTCTGTAGGCCTGAATACACCCTCAGAAGCCAGTGCCTGCACAGCGGCTCTGGACCCATCCAAGGTAGAGACATCCGCAGGTTCCCTAGTCGAAGAAGCATCTCGCGGCATACCAGACGCCGAATGGGTCTCAGTAGAGGCCTGCGAATCTGCAGTAGCAGGTATCAGGGGCTGCAAAAGCACCTCACTCAGTACCGGTGGATTGGCGACTAGCTTAACGGAAGCGTTGGCAGTTTTGGAACTATGCGGTCTGTCTCTGTCTTTATCCTTACATTTTTTCAGAAGATCGGTAGTTGGAAGGCTTAACGAAGCCATTTCGGAGTACGGAGATCAAGAACGAAAGTAGTTCGCTACAAAAACAGCCCGATGACAAATAGTTCAGGTGTTCAACAAGGCACAAAACCGACAGCGAGGGATGTCGTCGTCTGGGCCTAAACATGTGATGCAGTAAGAATGAAAATCTGTATGAGGTATTTGCATTCCACAGGCAAGACAATTGTTAATTTTTTCTGACATCGGGTAGAGCCAGAAAAAAAGGATCCCCAATGGGGTACCTATCTTTTTTGAAGACTCCGGGTCTGAAACTTGAAAACGAAAATTTCAGGAGTCGGCCGACCGGCACTTGCAAACAGCTTCTGCTTCAGGCACCGCACGGCAAGAAAGACTGATGTAATGGCGTTGGCTGCATGTTTTATACCCCTGATGTCATGGAAAAAGCGACAGCATCTGACGAAGAAATCCGAAGACTCTGGTATTCAGGCCGGCTGAGGGTTACCTGCAGGCAGATAACCCAAATGTGATGACTGCAACAGTGAAACATGAAGAACATCAACAAATTCCCCCCAGCCCCCATTAGCACCCATGTCCCTCATGGATAGGGGCAACAAGCAAATTAAGTAAATGTCTCAACATATCCTTGTTCTGCTTGCCTCTAGGTTATTCGCATGCAAAATGTAAGGGCTGAAAACTACCGTGGCAATGTAAGATCAGGCTTCTTAAGATCTTCACAGATCAGCAGCCTAACAAGTACCTATGAACCCAAGAATGGCAGACATTTTCTGCAGGTACTGTATCTAATCAATATATTTCACTGAATGTGGGAGAAGTTTATACTAGCACACAACAACAACATAAAACAGCAGAGCTGACTTGTTTTACGTTAGTGTCATCCTGGGTGTGTACATTTCTTTAAAATTGGTGAGACGCGATCATGACTTTACATTAAGCTGCCTTCAGCTTGTTTTAGTAATGACAAGGGGTGTATGAATTACTGGAAGTAAGCAATCTTAAGGTATCTGGAGGAATGGTTACATGTTTTGGTTGAGTGAGATGCCCAGAAAACATTCTTAATGATGAAGGTTACACAAGTGCAGCAAAACTTGCAAATTCTAATTACTCAGACTAACAAGGCAATAAGCACAGTCAACCAAACAAACATTTGGCTAAAATAAATCAATTGGTTATTAAAAGGGAAAGAAATACAATAAAATGTGACAAATGATTTTATTGCATTTATTTTTTATTTTCCATTTGTTTACTGGGTTAGTCCGACTGGACACAAGGTGACTGTTTTCAGCGGAAGCCTGGGGAGAAAAGCTCCAGATACATAGTAAAAAAAATTATAAAAAAATAATAAAAATAATTTAAAAAAATTATATAAACATAACTATTTAGTACAAAGGGCACAGAACATATAAAAAGAGTAAAAATCTGAGTTTTACAATTGATGCAGCATACAGTGGTTAGAATATTGAGAAACAAGATATACAACAAATCTAGAATTGCTTGAGCATAAATTCAAAAAAGTTTCCATAGACAAACAGGGTAATAAACTAGAAAAATCATAACTATTAAGGTAGCCTAAACACCTGGTTCACAGTACTATGCACTAAGTCAAACTACAAACTACACCTGTGATCTAGGGATGCTGAAAGCCAGGAACAGGTGGAAATTAGTCTGCTTCTGTACAGCAACATATCCAAGTTTTGAATAGGTGATATTTTAGTAGGGATTTGAAAGTATGTTTTCTTATTAGACATTTAATGTCACGGGGTAGAGAGTTCCAGGCCTTAGCAACTGCACAGGAATAGAGAGATTGGCCTGAGCTATGTGGGCAATTGGTTACAGTCAGTAGGGCGGTATTGGAAGATCTTAGTTGACGCGCAGTATTATGGAAGGTGAGAAGACCAGAGAGGGCAGGTGTTTTATTTGGTTTGTACAGCAGTTGATGAGTCAGGAGAAGTTGATTGTATTTAAGTAGGTTAGGGAGTTCTAACCATCCTAGTTGTTTTAGGGAGATGTAGTGATGAGAAAGAAACTTAGCATTGGTTGCACATTTTGAAATTTTATTGTAGCAGGTAGATAGTTTCAGAAGGTCAGATTTGTTTAGGTCAGTTAGAACTGGGGAAGCGTACAGTAAGGTGGAGGGCAGATGGGTACGATAGATAGTGATTCAGGATTCCTGTGTGAGGAAGCTCTTGCAGCGGTAGAGTGAACCTAGTTTTTTTATTAACTTTGGCAATTGTTAGTGCTATAGGTTTGTTGAATTTTAGGCTTTGGTCAATAGTTACACCTAGTAGCTTGGCTTGGGTTACTGGTGTAATAAGGATACTGTTGGAGCATGTTATTGAGAATGGTGAGGTACGGGTGATAGATCTGGATGGGTGGAAGATCATGAGTTGGGTCTTAGATGTGTTTAATATGAGTTGGGAGGAATTTAGCCATTTTTCTATAGTAGTGAAAGCTTCCTGGGTTCTACCTTGGAGGAACTGTAGAGAGGGGGCTGAGCAAATAAGGGTGGTGTCATCAGCATAGTGTACTATATTAATTATTGGTAAAGATGGAAAATAGTAAGGGACCAATAATGGATCCTTGCAGAACACCTTGTACCACTGGGAGGAGAGGGGAGAGAGAGTTACGCCATTTAACAGCTTGTTGCCGAAGGGACAGATAATTTTTAAATCACAGTAGAGAGGAGTTATCCAGATTGAGCTCAGACAGAGTTGATAGTAATTTGCAGTGGGATACTGCGTCAAATGCCTTTGACAGGTCTAGGAAGACAACAGATACTAAGTTACCAAGATTTCTTTGTTGGTTGATGTGGTCAGTAAAGGATATAAGGGCAGAAGTGGTACTATGGTTTGGCCGAAATTCATGTTGGGAATTTTCCAGCAGGTTATATTGAAGAAGATGATTCAGTAGTTGGGTATGTACACATTTTTCTAAGATTTTTGAAAGGGGAGATAGTATAGCTATGGGGCGATAATTATTAAGTTCTGTCGAGGATCAACCTTTGTGTAGGGGGAAGACATAAGAAATTTTCCAGAGAAGGGACAGTGTGTTCAGCTATGGATCTGTTGATGAGTATGGAAATAGGGTAGGCGATGACAGAGGCAGCAACCATGAGGTATAATCAGTGGGGAGTTTATCAGCAGCGAGAGTGGTGGTTTCAATTTGGCAAGGTGTTTACGAATTAGGTCAGTTGGAACTGGTTTGAGAGGGAATTGGGTGTTGGTCTTACAGTGATAGTTTTGTATTTTGGGGGTATTTGTTGTAGTAGTGGGGAAATTGTTGAATAACTTTTGGAAAGAGGAGGTGAAATAGTCATTAAACTGGGTGGCAATATCATTGTTATCACCCTCAGTGTTGGGATTTGGGGAGGTGATTTCGCCTGGATGAAGAAATTGGTTGATTGTGGACCAGAATTTTTGTGGATTGTTATAGTGAGTTTTTTGTAGCTGGATATAATATTTTTTTGTCATTACATATTTGCTTTTTTGCTTTGTTTCTGAGCTCTAGAAAGTATTGTCTATTTGTACTTGTTTTGTTGGTATGCCAGGATGCCCAAGCTATGTTGTTTGAGTAGGGATTTTGTGTCCTTGGAGATCCAGGGGGCTGGGTTGGTTTTAGTGCGAATTACACATTGTGGGGCCATAAGATTAAGGACACCTATAGTATTAAAGTACTCCTCGACTTCCTCTAATGGTAGAGATTTAAGAGGTGACCAATTTATTTTTTAAGGTGTTGATGAATTGGTCTGGTAGGAAATTTTTGGAACTACGGACAGAAAGTAGGATGGGGGGGGTTTATGGGTTTTGTCTGCTGTCTTACTATGAATGTGGGTAGGTGATCACTGAGGGAGTCTGGTAACGTACCAGATATATTGGCAGATGAAGGCTTGTTGGTTAGGATCCAGTCTAATATGGATTCCTTTTTGGTGGATTTGTCTATACAGGTGGGGATTTGGATAAGTTGTGTGAAGTTAAATAGGTTTAAGTGGTAGTTCGGGGGGGGGGGGGGGGGATGCCATGATTGAGGCCCAATCAATGCTGAAGTCCTCCCAGGATAACTGTCTCCTGAGGGAGGGTGGTGAAAGTCCAATGTAAAATGGACTCTAAAGTGGCAATATTGTAGCCTGGTGGTAAGTAGACACCTATAATGTTGAGTTGTTTCTGCTGGTTTAATTTTATATTTGCAGACAGGATTTCTGCATAGGCGAAAGTGCGGATATCTTTATGTATTTGCTGTTGAGTAAGGTTGTGCCTGTAAAGTAAAGCAATGCCCCCACCTCTTTTAGCTATTCGATCACATCTAAGGATGTTGTAGCCAGGAGGGGCTATGATGGTACCTTGATGTGGGGCTTAATGTCAGGGTTATAGAAGGATATAGAGGCATGTAGCTCTTCAGTTTTATTCATGATGCTGCGGATGTCTATACGGAGTATTAAAAGGTCAGAGGGTTTTTGCTTGCAAGGGATATTGGGTCCATGTAGGTTTGTAGCAGTAGGTATAGTAGTAGAGGGGCCTGGGTTAGGGTGGATGTCGCCACTGAGTGAAAGCTGGTTGGTAGCAGTGATATGGTGTAGGAGTAAAACTGGGTAGTTTTTTATAATTAGTTTCTCTGTAGCTGAGTTTGGTGAGATCAAAGGAGGTGTGGTTGAAGATGGTAGGTGAAATGTACATGTGATTATGGTGGTGAGTGTTTGAATAGGTTAGCGTGGGAAAATTTAGGTGACTGTGGTTAGTAACAACAGAGTGGTAGGAAGTTAGATGGTAGCCTAGGGAGAGGAGAACTGCTAAGAAAATAAAAGATGCAAGCATGGTGAGAGTTGAAGGAGGTGGAGGTTGTATATGTGGAGTTAAGTTACCTGGTTTGGGAGTTGTTAGAGGGAGAAGGGATAGTGTGATGTGGAAGAGCACCACAGAAATAATTAATGAGCAGGTGGTGAAAGGAAAGACAGGGGAGTGGTTGGAGGATGATGCCAGGAGCGGCATAAGGTCAAATGGTGCCCTAGGAAAAAGGGCTCCACAGCGCCTAGTTGGCCTATGCCTCAGGCCGGCTATGGATGACGCAATGAAAAAAAAAAAAAACCTACAGATTTTAATAACTAGTGCAGCTCTGTGGTCGAAGATGGTGGAGCAGGTTGCAGACTGCCGCAGCTTCAGATCACAGAGTACAGTCAGAATTTAATAACTAGTGCAGCTCTGTGGTGGAAGATGGTGGGGCAGGTTGTAGACCGCCGCAACTTCAGATCACAGAGTACAGAGTTTAATAACTAGTGCATTTTGAACATGGCATAATGTTGCTATGAGAAAATACAGCTCTAAATGGAAATTTACAGGTTGGCAAAGACGGAAAAGAAATCAGCGGCATTACTAGAGTCTTTCTTCCACAGCTTTAATGGGAACAAATGGTTTAGAAACCTTTTATGTGCTTACAGACCACTCAACCAGAGCGGTCATCTCTTCAGTACCTGCAGAAAGTCTCTGAGATTTGGAAGACCAATCTTTTGCAAAGATGTTACCATTAGAAGACATGGATTGATGTAGACAGGGCAGAAGGACAACAAATCAACACAGGAATGGAAGTCATTACCAAAACAGATCTATAAACAAGACTAGCAAGCTTCCCCTTTGATTACTACAGCTTCAGCTGCTGAAGAAGGGTCTTAATTCTTATTCACAGGAAGTTACTAGGCTAATGGCCTTAGGACCCTTACAAGTCTGGCCAAGTTCTACCCTTGTTTCCATGATCAGCACCTACTGCCCCTGTCCAAAAAAGACACAGGTGGAAGCCCTAGGGTGAATTTATGGTTAAAAGCAAAAAACATCCAGCACCAAATATTGAAACACAAATATTTTTACTGTGACAGCTCCACAATTGTAGTGTATGTGTACACCACAAAACCAAAATCAGATCGGTTTCAGCATCAACATGCCTCCATCAGTGAGATTACCAAGTAAATGCACAAAAGCATTAAATACATAATTAATACACACCACTTCCTATTGGCTAATCACAATTGCTCATTAAGTCCAGGTTTAAACAATCACCCAAGCCTAATGATCCAACTTCCTTCTTTATTATTTAAAACAGAATGCCACCGCATTTTAGTCAACCTGTTTCCTTCTACATGATCAATGACAGTGAATTTAAACTGTGCTGTGATATGATAAATGGTATGTTTATATGGGGAGCTAGACATTCTTTTGTTCCTGATGTCACTAAGGTGCTCTGAAATGCGAATCCGAAACAACCTAGAGGTTTGGCCTCCACAGAAAGCAGAACAGGAACAACTGGCTAGCTATACAAGCCAATCTGTGCTACAATTCCCCAACAAAGTAATGTCATTAACATTAGGAGGGGTATTTGCACTAGTGAACTATTTAGACTTAAGTACATGGCTGCAAGAGGAACAATGACCACAAGGTGTACACCCAATTAACCTTTCCCCAAATAGAGTAATCTGTTTAATAACTTCAGTTCTATGTTTATAGTGACTAAAATATAACCCTAGTGTCGGTCCCCGATGAAAAGAAAATAAATATTTGAGGGTAAAAATTTCAGAAAGCTTGTCATCAGACTGTAAGATGCCCCAATGCCAATCATCAATGTCCCGGAGGGCATTGGTGTTATGTCCAAAAGTCGTAACCAACCTAATCGTAACATCTTCATCCAAATCACTGGCAGTCCATAACATTATTGAATTCATAACCCCACATCTGGAGACACTATCTGGATGATTGCTAGATGGTGTGGAGGGCAAATAATATATATTTGCAAGAATTTACACAATATTTAAATGAAAACAAATGGGGTATTGAGTTTACGGTCAATTGCCATGCTATCGAGATTAATTTTTTGGATGTTACCATTACTAAAGAAACTGATCATACCATTAAGTACCAAGGTTTTTCGTAAACATCCTCATTACAACACATTACTTCAGGCCTCTAGCTTTCATTCCAAACATATCAAAAACATTCCTAAGTTATAATTTCTTAGAATTAGACATATATGCTCCTCCAAAAACTCATATCAACATTACCAACGCGACCTTAGATGTAGGTTTCAAAATAGGGGTTATAAATTCAATAATGCTATGACTGCCAGTGACTGGGCCTCAAAACAGCAGAGATCTGCATTGTTGAAATATAAGCATAGGGATTTGGATGAAGATGTTATGGTTAGGTTGGCTATAACTTTTGGACGCAACACCAATGTCTTCAGGGACATTGTTGAGTGGCATTGGGGCATCTTACAGTCTGATGACAAGCTTTCTGAATTTTTGACCTCGAAATGTTTATTTTCCTTTCGTTGGGGACTGACACTACGGTCATATTTTAGTCACTACTAACACAGAACTGAAGTTATTAAACAACAGGTTACTCTATTTGGAGATAGGTTAATTGGGTGTACATCTTGTGGTCATTGTTCCTCTTGCAGCCATGTACTTAAGTCTAAACAGTTCACTAGTGAAAATACCCCTAGGGTTTATGGCATTACATTTTTTGGGAATTGCAGCACAGATTGGCTTGTATACCTAGCCAGTTGTTCCTGTTATGCTTTCTATGGAGGCCAAACCTCTAGGTAATTTCGGATTCGCATTTCAGAGCACCTTAGTGACATCAGGAACAAAAGGATGTCTAGCTCCCTATATAAACATACCATTTGTCATATCACAGCACGGTTTAAATTCTCTATCACTGATCATGTAGAATGAAAGAGGTTGACTAAAATGGGGTGGCATTATATTTTAAATAATAAAAAAAGAAGTTGGATAATTAGGCTTGGGGGATTGTTTAAACCTGGACTTAATGAGCAATTGTGATTAGCCAATAAGAAGCGGTGCTCTATATTAATTATGTATTTAATGCTTTTGTGCATTTACTTGGTAATCTCACTGATAAAGGCATGTTGATGCCAAAATCGGTCTGATTTTGGTTTTGTGGTGTACACATACACTACAATTATGGAGCTGTCACAATAAAAACATTTGTGTTTCACTATTTGATTCTAGCCATTTTTGCTTTTGAGTTGTGTTGGTTGGCCTTTGCACCTGCCGTACTTGCAGTTCCTTGCTCTTGGATTTGAATTTATGGTTACCCATCCAATCGTCCATATTGCACTTGAAGAGGCTCAAAGAGGTGCTCTGCTTTACATGAAATGGAAGTCTGTTCCACAAGTACGGTAACCTCTGGGAGACAAATCTGTTCCTCCAAAAGGTTCTATTAATATCACATCCTAGATTAAGGCCTTTAGAGCAAGTAATCTGTGAGCCATTGGATTTACGGATATGCAGCATTTCCAATAAAGAAGAGTCACAGATTGCCTTATACAGAAGGCAGTGATTGCCTCTGAATAGTCTGTATGAAACAGAATAAAGTGACAGTGATTTCAGCTGATCCACATAAGGCAGATGCTGAAGACCTTGAAATTCTCCTTGCGAGGAACCCTTGTGTTCTCTCCAAGTGCTGCAGGTGCTTGGAAAGGTACATACCAAAAGGGCATTGTACTGAAATTATTGGCCTGATGAGGGAAGAATACAGGGAGGTTACAACAACTTTTTTTTTCCTGGAGGAAATGCCCTAACTTATGAGATGAACAATACAGAATGTTCCTCTTACCACTGTGGAGACATGGTGATCAACAGTAAGGTTGCTGTCAACTTGTGTGCCCAGATCTCTAACCACTGAGTGTATGCTTAGGGTGTTTCTATAGATGTGGTAGTTAGCCGGAATATCGCTCTTACTGAAAGGGATGATAATACATTTGTTTGCATTGAATTTAAGGCTGTGACTTTGGCACCAATCATTTGTTTGCATAAGACCCTCTTGTAGGATGCTGACATCGTTTAGGGATTCTATGACCGTTCCCAATTTGCGGTCATCAGCAAATGTCAGTCACAGACCTTTAGATATTACTTGCACATCGGAGAAATAGATTCCAAACAGTAGAGGTCTCAGGATTGATCCCTGTGGAACACCACTGGTTATGGGTCTGCTGTTGGAGGTGGATTCCCCTCTGTTGACTGTGTGGGTTCTATCAGCGAGTGAGTTAGCAACTCACCTGACGATATAAGGATCAATACCTAGCTGGGCGAGGTTTTCAATAATGCCTGAGTGGGGAATAGTGTGAAAAGCCTTGGCCAAGTCCAGGAAGGCTGCATGTACAGTTTTCCCCTTATCCAGGGCTCTGCTGACTGTCTTGAAGAACTCCACCAAGTTTAACAGGCATGAATTCCCTTTGACAAATCCAAACTGAGTAGGGTCAAGTGTGTCAAGATTATTTATATCTTTATTGATGAGGTCCATGATGATTCACTCCATGGCCTTGCAGATAAGGCTAGTCAGGCTAATATGTCTATAGTTCTTGGGGTCAGTGGAAGTGCCACCTTTGTGCAAGGGGATAACGGTGGCAGTTTTCCATTCAGCTGGGATGAAGCTGGTGCTTAGACTATGACTGAAAAGAGTAACCAATGGTGTTGCTAATTCTTGCTGGAGCCCATGACGGACACAGCCTGGGAGGTTATCATGTCCCATAGATGCTGTGGTCATATCACAGATATTATGACAAAACACTTGCAAATCTAGTTACCTTGTTATAACACAGTTCTTGTTTTGTGATGAGGGATACTTGAATATTGTTAAGAATTGGTGAGCCATATAACAGAGAAGGTATAAGGTACATGTTTCCCAGTGTGACTCTGCAGGAGTTGAATCTTTTTTTTTTATCTGTAGAGCATAGAGTTTTTGATTTTTTTTAATATAATTTTGTATTTGAAGATCAAATTTCAGTTGATCATGAGTTGTGACAACTAGCAATTTGATATGACTTCAGTATCTGCGTGATTCACAAAAGTTACTTTGAAGCAGTTTTTGAGAGGTGTTAGAGATTTGGGGAAAACAGTAACAGGGTGGTTTTATTGAGATTTAGAAGAGTTGGTTTTCAGAGCTAATCTTCAATGGAGTTAAAAGTAATTTTCATAATGGGAGTGTAAATGGGGAATGGCCCATCTTCTCTGCTAGTGAGTACCAGGGTTGTCTGGACTTTGGCACAAGCTGATTGGTACAGAAAGCAGGGGATAGCAGGACTGGCTAGATTTCTGTATTATTAGAATCTTCAATTTTTTGGGGGTATTTAAACTTGAGTTTGAGCTGGTTTGGTCTTGTTTAAACTAGGCACTACTGAGGTGCATCATCAGTGGGACATTTTACAAAATTCCTGAGGCTCCAAGACCAATCTAAGTGCTTTTTCATTTATTTTCACTTATTTTATTGCATTTGCACTTCTTTGCTGTTTTTATCTGTGCCTTATAGCCAATTTATGACATCTGCACCGTTTTAAAGCAATTTAATGATTAACTAACTGTATTTCACTGTTATTTACTGCATTTCATTACTGTTTAACTGTAATTTTACTGCATTTCATTACTACTGAACTATATTTTTTTCATGCTGTGAGTTCTGTTTTTGTCTGTAAGTGGTTAATCTGTGAGTTTTTCTGTGTTCTTAGCCCTTAAATTTGTAAGCATAGTCTGGATACAGGTTTGCTGCATCCAGAGCTGTTTGTTTTTGCCTTCTGTGTTTGACAGCCATCTTGTTTTTGCCTTCTGTTTTTCTGACAGCCATCTTGTGTTGGTAGGGGACCTGTCTTCTCTGCTAGTGAGAGTAGCAGGGCTGCCTGGAACTTGCCTGGCACAGGCTGACTGGTAGAGAAAGCAGGGGCTATCAGGACTGGCTAGATTTTTGTGTTACTAGAATCTTCTAGTTTCTGTGGTACTTAAACCCAGAGTTTGAGCTTGTTTGGGCTTGTTTGCACGTCACACACTGCACCTGCACTTTTTCTATCCCACTGTGAGGTTTTCCAGCTACAAAATTCCCCCTAGTAGCACTTGTGTGATCACCTAGTAGTACTCATCTTAGACCTTCCACCCTTTACCCCCTTAGGTCTCTCTGGCCTCTCTCCCTCAGATTCTGAGAAATATAGATGAACAATTCCCGACAGTTTCTCCTGCCAGTCTGGCTGATATAGGCATCCTGAGACAGTGTAGCAACTGCCTCATGTACACAGACGACCTTCTACTACTACCACCTAGGAACACAATTTGTGAGAGATGCAAATACATTAAAAACCTAAAGTCTATTCACACTCCCTCACAAGCCAGTAGAAGGTTGTCAACAAAAACACCACACCTCAAGCACCCACATCTACACAACATACACCCACATATGCAGAGGTCCTCCACATAAACATACCCAAACAAGAGAGAGATCTCCAAGGCAAAAACACACACAAACTCCACTGCCTACCACACCACACAATCCACACACCTGTGTTTCAGAGCCACTAAGGCCTAATCATAAAACCTACATATTAGTCATAGGGGAATCCATTGTGAGACGCACAAATGTGCCCCTCACCAGGCTGGATAAGGAGAAAGTCATAGTTGTTTGTCACGTGCCAGAATCTACCATATCACCCATGCACTCAAGTCTCTCACCAACAGGTACTGTTATGACTCTGTCATAGTCCACGTTGGCATGAATGACTTGAGACGTACCTCAACGGAGTATATGAAGAAAAATGTGATCCAGCTCACTGAATGTGTGTCCCAGGCAGGTATGTCCCTAGCCTTAAGCAGCATTCTACTGTCACCCAGAATGATGCCTCAATACAAACAGAAAATGATTGGCCTTAACAATTGGCTCAGTTTCTGGTGTCACTCCAAGGAGATCTAGTACTCAACAGCCATGGAAGACATAATGGACAGACAAACCACAATGCTTTGCTAGACATGGCCTGCATCTATTTCCCTTGGGCTTCAGGCTTCTGGCAAAGGTTCTTGCCTCCCCCATACTGCCTTTTTTAGGCAATGCTATAAGATCAAAACTACCAACATGAAAATTTCATCAAAAAGCAAATTAAAGGTCATGCTGCTAAATGCTAGATGTCTAAACATGAAACTGCATGCACTGAAAGCATCCTTAACCCTGGAAGAAGCTAACGTTAATGCAGTCACAGAAAACTGGTTCAAAGCTGCTGAGAGCATCCCAGCCGCACCAGGTTACTCATCCTATCACACATTCAGACCTCAAACCATGGACAGCAAAGCAAAAGAAGGTGGAGTTGCAATAATTATTAAAGACATACACACCTCTAGGATGAACAAACAGTATGATGCATAGGAGATACTCCAGGTGCAGTTAACCACTGACAAGATCCCTATTCAAATCATAACTAGCTACAGGCCCCCTGCTCTGACTCAAGATGTTTTCTGAGGTGTAGGCCAAAATCAGTTGGCTATGGCTGACCAAGTTTGTAGATGACTGCAAGCTGGGCGTTGTCATCAATTCCCCTGGTGATGTGGAGATCCTCCAAGAGGGTCTCACACAAACAAATGACTGGCGCCAGAAACATAGCCTCAAACCAAATACCAAAAAATGCATTATCATCCCCTATGGGGAGAGTGACATTCCCACAAATGACCTCATTAATAACAAGGTCCTAAGCATGCAATCAGTTGTGAGGGACTTGGGCAACCAGGTTGACAGCAAACTGACTTTTGACCACCATACTTGCCTCCGCTGTACAGAAAGCTTTCTACACGGACCACCTCATTAATAAGGGTACCTCATCCAGGGACAAGGAGGTCATAACATCCCTGTATTCTTCCCTTATAAGACCCATTATTGAGTACAAATGCCCCTTGTGGCATGGACCTCACAAAGCGCATGCAGCAGCTGGACAGACAACAGATGTTCCTCACCAGGAGAATCCAGAGCCTCAAACATCTACCCTACACAGATAGGCTAAAAGCCCTGTCTCTACTCAGTCTCATACAGACTCCTCAGAGGTGACTTCTGCAAGCTCCATTCTATTAACCCACACACGTGACATCAACCTGGTCTGTGACATAAATAGGACTTGTTGGCGGGATAGATTTGTGTCCCAGAGACTCCCCCCTTCTGTGGAATAGACATCAAGAAGAGTATCTCATTAACCCTTTTTAAGCGCAACCTGGATAACTGGATGCGAAACAGAAAATACACCCCTGGGATTCCGCCTGTGCCCCTGCTGGACGGGGGCATCAGGTGCTGACTTGTCAGAACATGAGCCAAATTCTTGGCTAGGCTTGTAAGTGCCTCAGGGCCAATAGCCTAGTAACTTCCTATGATCCTAGAAGTGTGTTTGATGCGCAGATAAGGGAAGCCTGTTGGGAGTATGTATGTAAGTTGTTAGTACAGATATTAAAGAGAAGAGGTCTAAGGACAGAGCCTTGGGGCACACCGGTATTAACTGGGATAAAAGAGGAGCATGTAGAGAACCACTTTACAGATTGCTACTGATGGGAAAGTTAACTAGCACACTAGTCAAGTGTTGTATTAGACCAAATGCAGATATTTTAGACAATAATACGGAGTAAGAAACTGTCAAAGGCTTCTAAAAACAGAGAAGAGACCAAATTATTACTACCTCTAGCTTTGATGATATTATCTACGAATGAAACCATGACTGTTGTTGCACTGTGGGACAGACCAAACAATGTTGGATAAAGATTAGTAGATTTTTCAGAAGGTGTTGTAAGACTTTCTGATGTATGCACTCTTCTAAAGAGGGATAAGATAATGACAGGGAGTTACCACTGTGAAGAGGCATGATGTAGAATTTTTTCCAGACAGATGGGACATGTGATTCCTGCATAATCTACTGATCAAGATGGAAAATGGATAAGCAATGGAAGTAGTTGCAACATTTGGATATTCGACAGGTAGGTTGTCAATGAAGGGTGAAGCAGGGATTGAGCTTGCTGAGTAGGGGGTTTACATGTCAGGCAGAGACCATTTTAAATAAGGAGAAAGGTTACTGGAAGTGGGAACCTCATTAGGGCCATTGCAAGATTTAATTTGATTTTGTGTCATGGTAGCAATAAAGTTCATAAAATTGGAGTTAAATTTATTAGTTCCTATGGGAGAGCTATCTAGCAGGAGTCCCAAGGTGTAAGATTTTATTAACAGAAGATCAGACATTTTTTTTAGTTAACTTGTGCATTTTGGAGATCTAAGTAATATTGTTTCTTATCAGCATTGACTTGAGTTTTAGCAAGGTTAGAAGGTTGCTTATAAAAGTTTGATGGTCGGCAGAGTATTGGGTTCTTTGCCAACTTCACCGAGCTTTGTCTCTCTCATCCATTGTGACTAGTGTGGGATAGACAGATAGTTTGGGTGGATTTAACACATTTTCTTCTGATGGGGTGAGGATATTTAGTTTTGAGAAATACTGAATTGAATTTAAGTATATCACTGTTCAGAGGTAAGGTGAAAAGAATGAACCAGTTAAGGGATTGAAGAACATTGTCTGTAGAAAGGTGCTGTCAATCACTGTTGACATCACTAAGGATTGTAGGTTCACAGGACATGGAATTTGACATACAGTTAAGGATGTTTTCCCAGACTAAATATTTTTTTACCTTGAGGGATATGCAGGACAATGATGCATAGATTAAGACTGTCTGGCTACAAGTTAGAAATTAGTATCCATGTTAAGTGAAATGTAGGTGGGACAAAGTATGAAGGAGAAAAAAACAAGGTGGTTTGAAAACAGGATGGCTATACCACAACTTTTTTTTGTTAATCTATCACCGCATATAATATTATACCCTGGGAGAAGAATTTCTGAGTCTTTGATGTCTGGCTTAAGCCAGGTTTCAGTGAAGATGACAATGTCAGGAGAGTAATAAGAGATCAAGGAGTGGAATTCAGTTACTTTGCTAACTATACTTAGAGATGAAGTTGGAGAAATTCAGGTTTCTTGGGGATACAGATGTAGAAGAGGTAAGGGAGGACAACGAGGAGGGGGTATGGACCGAGATTAGGGTGTACACCACCACACAGGAAAATAATCTGGTAACGTAAGTAAAGTTAAGGGCATAGTGGCAAATTCATATTGGCCTTATATTTAAGCATGAAAGAGTAAGTGGTGAAGCAGACAGATCTGCATTTATAGAGGAGGTAGGGTGATAAGTTAAATAAGCTGGATGCACTTTTGTCCGAAGACAGACGACAATGTGTTAAGCATAAGCAAGAGTAGAGGATTTCAGAGTTGCTGAGAGACCGAGTATACAATTTGTAAGGTGTGATAGTACAAGGAGTAAAGGGGTACTTGGATATAATAACAAAATGTTAAGTGGAGGTAATAAAACATATGTAGTTACTTTTAGAAGATGAAAAGTAGATGATAACTCCACCCTCCTCAAGTTAATTAAATAACAGGAAGTGATGACTTCTTGAAGTATAGGAAGTGATGTAGAAGGAAAATGATGACTAAACAAATAAGAGTGACTACATATGCAGGAAAGGGAGGGAGATATGTGCAGTAATAGAAGGGACTTATAAAGGCATAAATGTAGTTGCTGAGGGGGTGGGTGCTAATTTGAGGCAGCCTAGGAAAGCAGAGTGTGGGTAAACGGAGCAGGACAGACCTAAGCCTGGTGTGTTTCTGAGCATCACAATCTGTTTCATCAACCAACTGCTGGGTGAGTTTTACAATGTAATTATAGAGAAAAAGTAACAGACCAGTCAGCATCTATAAACTCCATGACTACAGATTTGTCAAGAGCTCAGTGTGAGAAGGAAAGCAGCTGGATGTATGACTAACGGGAGATTTATATTTACAGCTTGTGCTGTCAGCATGGGTAATTCTTCACTGAAAGGACAGAAGCAGTAGGCTTAAATGCTTACTTTGTTCAAACGAGAAGAAGCTTGCTCATGGTTAAGAAAGCCTTGCATGCCACAATATCAAGGCTTCAAACAGCCTGATGTACATTAACACAATAACTGTCCTTTTCCTTTAGCAATAGCACTGGCTGCAAGCTCAGTGGTACAGATAGTTTAAGCAGTCTATACATTGTCAGAAATGAAAAATATTTTTTGCAGGCTGCAAATACTCCTTAGCATAAGTAAGATAATGTTATGCAGAAGGACACAGAATGACAGGGAAACAGATTTTGATACTGTGTGGAAGGGGCAATCTTGCAAGCCTAGTGACACACACACACACAGGTGCCAGTCTATACACTGCTTGCACCAAAAATTATTTTTGCAAGCTGCAAATCCTCCTAGATGATGATCACAGATGCATTTCATAGATGGATGACCTGCTTTCTTCTTTACAAGCTCTTCCACTAGGTTCTAGGCAAGCAGTCTGGCCAAATAGCATATCCCTAAAAAGTGGGCACCTAAGATTATGTTCCCAAGCTCCTCACTGAAGAATGACAGTTTCATCCAAGACATCCCGCTCAGGCACATAATACAGCATGAGGTACAGCCAAATTTTCTAAGCAGTGAAAAGTACAATGGGACACATGGTATTCCACCTTGAAGGGACTAAAATTCAAACCCTGGGCCAGGACTTCGGGAGTTCTTCTAGATTTTCCACCACTTTACTTACATGTGCCTGGAACTACAAACAGGGAGATAAAACAGTTCAGCATCCTAAGAATCAAAACGGGAGAATACAACCACTCTCCCCCTTAACACACCTGTTCAAAGCTCTGGATCCCCTTCATTCAGCAAAAAAAACCAAAACTGGTTTCAGGGACCTACACTGGACAAAAGAGAGCCAATTGAAGTCAGCAACGGGATATGCAGTGACCTCAATATGCCAAGGTAACAGTCTGCAAATTATACAGTCCTTTCTTGCAGGAGAAATAGGCAAAGTGCAGGTATTACTAGGCTGGCCTGACGAAACTCCTAAGAATAGGCTCCAAACAGAGAATGAATACCCCAGACTTCTCCCCTAGGACTTCTCCTGGCAGCTTTTGGAGGGAAGAGACAGGGCAGAAGGTTGTTAGTCCAAACAGTTCTTAAAAGTTAGTTTCCTCAAAGAAAGGATTACCTGGAGGGGGAGAAAAGGGTTGGAAGTTATTATTCCAGTCTTTCTGAGATAGTCACCTTAAGGTTCTCCACCTCCACAGTAGCCACACTTGAGGGAGTGTCACAACCCCAGCAACCAATAAGCGAAAACTTATGCAAGGTTGAATGCACGAGACAAGGAAACAGCTGGCCAAAGGCAGCATGATTTGGTGTGGATTTCAAACTATAACAATGCAATCCTTTACTGCATCAAGCACACATACAAGGTAAACAACTGACAGACCATGAGGTGTATGACCTAGAGCAGGATGACAAGCCTTGTTATTCTGGGTCTACTGGTGAGAAAACTAAAAGGGGAGCCAGCAGTCCTGCATATTCTCTGATCCATAGCATAACTACTCAAAAGACAAATACTCACACCCAGGCTTACTACCCATAGGCTCAGAGCAAATGAATCTCAAGATGCACTCCCCGGGGTGGGAGTCAACAGCCCATCACTCCATACCCAAGTGATGCTGAGGGCCAGTTTAGCACAAGCCCTCAGTAGTCCATAATAAGCTGACCACTCAAAGGTTTGTGGCACTGACTGAATGTCACACAGCCTGAGGAGGTTCAGGTCTGTATCTGGTCTCTGTGTTTTTCCTTCTGAGGATGTTCCAATATATGCTTGAGCCTACAATTAGGACCCTCCTATTGGTCTCTACTTGAAAACATTTAGACTACTGTCATCTTTACAAAGTGAGGTATTGATTTTTTTCTAGTTTAAAAATGAACAGCTGGGATGAAGCAATGATATTTGTGACAAATCTCAACATCATGCTTTCCCACGAGTCAGTACAGGAAATGACAGTGCAAGTCTGAGCTGGTAACTGGATGGACAATTATAATCCTTATGCATGGAAATGCATGGCTTTCCTCAGAAAACTAAGGGTTGTAATTGTAAACTATGTAACATGCAATAAATACCTGGTGGAATCAGGGGCAAGACCATTTACATAGCCAATGTTTTTACACTAGTGTCAACTTAGTGAACAGATGTCCCTGAATGCAAAATATTGTTGAAAGGAATGGTGAAACATCCAAACAAGGAGCTATCAAGGAGTGTTTTCAGCATCAGATCAAGCAGATAAAAACAATTTAACACAATTAACTAAATCAAGAGACAAAAACTGAACATATCTTCCATCACACATCAAACAAACTGCATTCTTAAGAGGTGAGTTTTGAAGATTCCTTCAAACATTTTCTCTAGAGAAGCCTCTTGCAACAATTTCTAAAGAACTGCAGTTACTGGAAAAAATCATATGTAATGTAGCTTTTTTCTGTGAAAATATTCAGAGGTCTAAGTATCTAGGTAAGCTGCTTAAACTATCTGTACCACTGAGGCAGTACTACTGCTAAAGGAAGACATTTGATGTGTTAATGAACTTCAGGTTTGTTGAATCCATTATAACTTGATACATATGGCTTTCTTAGACATGAGCAGCTTGTTTTTTTTTTTTTTTTTTTTTTTTGCTGTGAAGATATCCAGAGGTCTACAAACCAGGACAAAATACACATGGATGGAAAAGCGCAACCACAAAAAACTGGCATATCAGTCAGACAGGATGTCTGTACAAAGTATATTTTCCTACTCAGGATAAATTAGCTGACAATTTAAGAACGACAAGATACAAAGTTCAAAGGCTCCTCAACAGACAGGCAAAAGAATTGAAAGAGTTGCGACTAACATGACTGGGGACTTGGAGTGATTTAAAAAAGAAAGAACCATGTGTGGAGATGTTGTAAAATAAAGAAAATGGACCTGGAAAATCCACCAATGAAATAGAAGGGTATTACTATCACTATTGACTAGGTTTTACCAACATAGAAAGAACCGGAGAACACTAGTAAAATTGGTTACATACCTTCAGTATTATGTACATGGGAAGTTCCAATTTGATCAACTAGGAGCATGAAGACAAATCCCAGAACCAACGAGACACCAATGTATGCATGCAAATTCTCATGGTTGTGCACAGGCTCTGAAACAGTCTCACCAGTCTTGCTACTTTCCTCTGCATTCTTCACCTCGTCTACATGCTGGTGTTTAGCTGTTATAGAGAAAAAAAAGTGAAAAGAAAGGCAACTCTGATTATTACAGTTGTGTGTACCCGAGCACTAAAAGAATTCAAAGGAGCTATTAATCTTAAAAAGAACTGACAGTCACAGACATTTTAGAACCTAATTAACAAAGAAACTGAAATGTGTTGCATTTACGTTGCCAGTTTTTTTGTTAGAGGTGATACCTTCGGCTGCAACCCAAACAAGTAATTCCTACAGCAAATGTATAGAGGCATTTTCTCCTGTAAGAAATTTTCTTCTGAAACCAACTGTAAGCAATTTCATGAGAACAGTTTAAGTTCAAGCCAACCTAAAAGTGCTCAGTCAAAACACAAGAATGGTTCAAACCACCCAGAAGCCTCAGAAAGAAACCTTCATATCCCACAAAAAATATAAATCACTTCTAACAAGATTCACATCATCTACATTTACAATTGTGGGATGTTGCCACACTCCTTTCGGACATATGGGCTCGACCATCCACCGGTCGACCATATGATGGTAAATCTAATAAACATCACCACTACCTAAGCATACTACTAATCACAATTAAGTCTCTATATCAAGTAATGCGTATATACAAGAAGAGCCAATACACATTTTTGTAGACCATCATGTGGTTTACATTAAATAAGGGATACCTCCCATTCAGCTATCTGAAACTGAGCTAATCCATTACAGGGACTTCAGAAACATCACTAGTATTTTAACAACTTGCTTAATGGATCAGTTCTTTCACGGAGCCAGAGCCAAGGTAGCAGCTTATGGCATGTTTATCGTTACTGCCCTGGATTTTGTTGCCTCAAACAATGTACATTCATGACACCTATACACACAGAACATTTAACAGGATGGGGATAATGACACCTTTCCATTGTCAGCACCACCTTTCTATCTTTATGGTAAAAGTCTGGTATCAGCAAGAGCCATCCAGTATACCAAGGAATACAGAGCAATCAAGCACACTAAGAATACATAGAATCCGTACATAGAAATAGCCAACTCGTAATACAACAGTTTGCGATTTGTGGCTAAAATTGTGATTTTTCAAAAGGAGAATGTCAACAGTTAATAATGAACTACTTATACTCATATCCAGGTAAAAGAATAACCAGTCAACACGGCAGAATCCAATGAAGTCACAGTTCCAAAATTTAATAGAACAGGGTAAAAAAATGTAAGGCAAAGAAAGAGACAAGAGCTTTCACACCTATCCAGATGCTCCTTCAGATCTAATAAAACAAGCAAAGAATGATACTTAAACACACAAAGATACCTCAAGGTCACATGACCCAAGTAGTGGTCTTAAAGGAACATAGTCATTTAATCCCTTCCCTCCGTCGCATTGTAATTCTAAGATCCATTTAGTCTCATAGGAGGTTACTAGGCTATTGGCCCCGAGGCTCTTATAAGCTTAGCCAAGAGTTTAGCCCATGTTTAGACAAGTCAGGACCCTATGTCCCATCCAGCAGGGACAAGGGTGGAATCCCAGGGGTATAGTTTCTGTTTCCCATCCAGTTATCTAGGTTGCACTTAAAAAGGGGTAAAGAGATATTCTGCTTGACGTGGACAGGGAATCTATTCAATAAATCAGGGAGTGTGTCTGGGACACAAATCTGTCCCACCAAGAAGTCCTGTTGATGTCAAAGACCAGGTTGAAGCTGCGCATGCGAGTTACTAGAGTGGAGTTTGACTTGCGGATATGCAGCAGACCCATCAACGTGAGGTCCATGATCGCCTTGTATGCCATACAGAAGTCACCTTTGAGGAGTCTGTATAAAACTGAGTTGAGGGATAGGGCTTTTAGCCATCTGTGTATGACAGATGTTTGAGGCCCTGGATTCTCCTATTGAGGAACCTGTGTGGTCTCTCCAGCTGCTCCATGTGCTTTGCAAGGCATATGCTAAAAAGAGACGACGTACTCAATAATGAGAAGTTATGTACCTACCATAACGTTACATGTTAGTTTTCTTCTTGCCTTCTTTCTTGCTGGATGGGTTCGGAGCCGATCCTCGGCTCTGACTCGGCTTACGCCAAAGCTCGAGAGCTATTTTTACCCGCTCGAGGTAACCCTGTATCCCACAATGCTAGGCGCTAACTACCCAGATCTCGTTTGATAGCTAACACTATAGGAGTTTTGCCCCCAGAACAAAGGAGAGAATGGCATACTCATGTAGATAGCCATCCCAAGAAAAAGATAACCATTGGAGACCATAGTGGGAAAAAGGCAAGGCTCCTTAGGATCCTAACGGTCTGTCCTGGCTAGGGGGTTGGAGGGCGGGACGCAAGAAAGAAGGCGAGAAGAAGACAACTAACATGGAACATTATGGTAGGTACATAACTTCTCAATGTTAAGTTGTCAATCTCGCCTTCATTCTTGCTGGATGGGACCATGTCCCTAGCACCTTAACCCTGGGTGGCTCGTTGGAACAGACTCTTGAGGACTGTGGAACCAAAGTTAGCTCAGCTTCTGGAGGCCATGTCCAATTTGTAATGAGAAATAAAGGTATGGGGAGAGGCCCATGTGGCTGCCGCACAAATTGAATCTAAGGGCAACCTGTCCTGAAAGGCTATAAACGTAGCTAAGGCTCTAGTTAAATGGGCTCTAGGTCTTGAAGGAATCTTTTGACGCCTCAGTTCATAGATGAATGTGATGACAGAGGCCAACCATCTAAAAAGGGTTACTTTGGAAACTGGAAGGCCTTTCTTCCCTTCAGCATAAGATAGGAAGAGCTGGTCAGATTTCCTACTTTTCTTGGTTATATCCAACTAGTAACGGAGTTGGCGATGAACATACAAGAAATGCAACTTTTGTTCCGCTCTGTCAGAGTAATTAGGGAAGAAAACTGGGAGATCAATAGTCTGGTTTAGATTTGCCTCAGAAGATATCTTGGGTAAAAAGGAGGGGTTTGTTCTGACGGACACACTATCTTTATGGAAAACAAGATAAGGAGGATGAACGCAAAGGGCGTGAAGTTCTGAGACTCTCCTCGCAGAGGTTATGGCTACTAGAAACAAAGTTTTCCATGAGAGTAACTTCAAGGAACAGAAAGCCGCAGGTTCAAAGGGGGGGGGGATCAAGGAGGTTAAAACTAGATTCAAATCCCACTGCGGTGGGGGATGTCTAACCGGGGGCTTGAGTAAAAAGATACCTTTGAGGAATGCTTTACAAAGTTTATGAGACATAATGGAGGAGTCTGCCAAGCCAACATGAAAATTTGAAATGGCCGCTAACTGGACTCTGATAGTGGAGGAAGAAGAACCCGAATGAAAGAGTTCGGCTAAAAAAATCTAAGACCGATTGGATAGGAGCCACAAATGGGTCTATGTTCCTAGATTTTGCCCAGAAGGAAAAACGTTTCCATTTGCTGGCATAAATCTTCCTGGTAGAAGATTTGTGAGAAGCTAAAATGATGTCACATACTGAACGGGAGATAAAGGGAAGCATGGCTAAGGTTGGAAGTGGAGCAACCAAGCTGTGAGGTTGAGAGAGGGGAGAGATTGGTGCAGCTTGCCTGACTGATGGGTCGAGATCTGGAACTGGGTCCAGATGCCAGGGCTGCTCCAAGAGGTAATGGTGCAGGAACGGAAACCATATTTGTCGAGACCAGTACGGAGCAATGAGGATCATCCAGGATCTCAAGGCGGTAGCTTTCTGAATCAACTGAGTGATTAATGGAAAGGGGGGAAAGGCGTACAGGAGACCCCGGGGCCAATTGTGGACTAGAGCGTCTCTGGGAGGGTGGCCGGGGAGAGAGTGAAAAATTCATGGCATTTGCTGTTCTGGGGTGTAGCGAAAAGATTGCAGCAAGGCTGACCCCATTTTTTGAAAATTTCTTCCACTACTGACTGCTTGAGAGACCACTCGTGCGGCATGAGAATGGCTCTGCTCAGCCTGTCCGCTATGACGTTGGACTTCCCGGGGATATGCGTTGCTATCAGAAACCGTTGAGAGGAGATCGCCCACTGCCAAAGTCTGAGTGCTTCTCGACATAAGGGATAGGACTTGGTTCCACCCTGCTTGTTGATGTACCACACTACGGACATATTATCCGTCTGAACTGCAATCGTCCCGATGGGAAGAGAGTCCTGAGGGGCTTGCAACGCTAAAAGAACTGCTCTCATCTCTAGGACATTGATGTGCAGGTGGCACTCGAAAGGTTGCCAAGTGCCCTGGACCGTCCTGTCCTGAAAATGCCCCCCCCACCTGATCAGGGAGGCATCCGTTGTCACTGTAGCAACCGGGGGGGGGGGGACGAAGGGTCTGCCCTGAGACACTTGAAGGGAGACCATCCACCAAGACAGGTGTTTCTTGCATGATTGGGTTATCAAAATGTAGTGCGACATCGGGAGCTGCTGGAAGGACCACTGAGAGAAGAGCATCCATGGTAGGAGTCGCATGTGGAATTGAGCTAAGGGAAGTAACGTAATGGCAGCCGCCATGAGGTCTAGAGTCTTCAGTACAAACTTGGCCTGAATTTTGTTATTCTGAAGCAGGATATGAACATGTTCGCGAATATCTGAGATTCTTTGAGCAGTCAGTTTTGCAGAGAGTTCGACTGTGTCTAATATGGCGCCTATGAAGGTAATAGACTGACAAGGCGACAAGGCAGACTTTTCCAAGTTTATGGAGATACCTAGCTCTTCGCAAATCTGAATGGTGTAATCTCTGGATTGAATAAGTTGATGCCTGGTGGTGGCGGTAAGGAGCCAGTAGTCTAGATATGGAAACACCTGGAATCCTTGATGCCTCAGATGAGCCGTAACCACTGCCATGCATTTGGTGAACACTCGGGGGGCTGTAGTGAGACCAAAGGGCAGGGCCCTGAACTGGTAGTGACTGGCTCCCAGCCGGAAGCAGAGAAACCTTCTGGAGCATCTGTGCATTTTGATGTGGTAGTACGCATCATGAAGGTCTATAGAGCACATCCAATGGTCCTGACCCAAAAAGGGTAGAATGGACTGCAGCGTGACCATTCGGAACTTCGTTCTTTGAACAGACTTGTTCAGTCTGCTTAGATCCAAAATTGGTCTCCAGTCCCCTGTCTTTTTTGGTACTAAAAAGAACCTAGAGTAGATTCCAGATCCTTGCTGGTCTGCTGGGACTGGCTGGATGGCCCTTTTTCTTAGCAGTTTTGAGATTTCTAATACTGCTTGTTCCCCTAGACCGGGTGGAACATCTGGAAGGGGCCTGTTTGGCTGTTTTGGGGTGTGGACAAAGGGAATTTTGTAACCCTCGGATATGATCGACCGTACCCATGTGTCTTCGGTAAGGGAAAGCCAGGCTTTTGGGTACAGTAATAATCTTCCCCCGACTGCCTCCGAAGGTGGACAGTCGGGCAGCTTCTCAGGATGCTGGAAGGGTTGGCCAGAGACAGCTTCTCTGCTACCCTGATTCTGCGGACCCCCTCTGCCCCTGGGGCAGCGTCTATTGTTGTCCCCCCTGCCTCTAGGGGGGGAACCCGCCTCATGCATCCGGCGCGACTCCCTGTGGTTTGCGGAACCACATTTTTCCACCCTTCTGACCTTTGGGGTATGGTCTGGATGGGGTGGAAAAAAGGACTCCCACGGCAGAGAGTCTTGCCATCTTGTTCGCATCTGGTCAAAGTATCCTTCACTTGAGGTCCAAACAACGCCGAACCATCAAAGGGAGAGTTGGTGAAGGACGCCTTGAAGGGGTCAGCAAAGTTACAAAGCTGCATGCAGGCATGCCGTCTTAAGGCCACACCTGTACCTGCAGCCCTACTCACCCCATCGGCCGCATACGAAATAAGCCACATGGAGGAGTTAATCGAGTTTTGGGTTGCCAGCTGGGAGTTGATTTTGTCCCGAGACCCCGCAGCTGTTGGATCCTGTAGTGTGTCACCCATTTCTTTGAGCAAGTCTCGTTGAAGACGGGTGAAATGACATAAGTAATTCAGCGACCGCATGGTAAAGGTCGCTGAAGAAAACATCCACTTGCTGTACCTATCCATGGTCCTAGATTCCTTATTAGGAGGATGGATAGGTACCGAAGGATCAGCCAGTTCCTTCTTCGTGGCTGCCGCCACCACCATGGCATCAACAGGGACAACCTTGGTCAAAAACTGTTTATCAGTAGGGCTGTGATGTATTTTGAAGGCCTCCGCGGGGTTGGTTCCATCGAGTCAGGGGCCGTCCAAGCCTTCCTGGCCATCACTTCCATAAGCGGGTCAAAGGGCGGAGACACCCAGGAGGTGGAAGGGCAAGAACCAAACGCCCCTAGGTAGACCGACTCATCCTCGGAAGGGTTGAGGGTAGACCAGTTCCCCCTCGGAAGGGTTGAGGGTAGACCAGTTCCCCCTCTGCTTGAGGATATCAAGGATGTCAGAGGAGACATCCTCAGAGGGGGATCTTGGGGACTCCTCCGACTCATCCAAGTCGGTATCAGATGTGACGGACTCAGAGGAGTCCAGATGTTTCCTCTTACATTTCCTCTTCCGAGGGGGCTCCCCTGACGGATCAGGGGAGGCCTCAAAAAAGGAGGCTGCTCCCAATGGGGGCACCTGAGGTGCAGGATCTCTGCGGTCAGGGTCAAGAGGATGAGTAGAGACCGTAGCAGGCACTACAGTGGGAGGAGCTGAGGGAGCCGACTGAGGAACAGGCACAGGGGCCAGCACACTCCTCATGACCTCGAAAGCACCCTATCAGGCAGAGAAGAAGGTCCCCGCTCCGAGGAGATAAAGACCCCTCCTGGCACAGAGAGGGATGGCTCCGAGGCCGATGTCGGAGCCGAACTCACCTGCGCCAAGGCTCCGAGAGGGAGAATGGGGTAGGAAAAGGGTCCGATGCCACTCGCCCCCTCGGAGCCGATGAGGGAGTCACGGCGTCCGGATCCCTCCAAGGATGGCACCATAGAAGAAATCGGAGCCGACGACGGAGCCGAAATGGGTGGTATCGGCTCCAACGTTTCGACTGTCCCGGCTCCCACAAACTCCGGCTCCGAACTCAAGGGAAGAGTCGGAGGAGGAATCGATGATGGAATGGGAAATAGCCACCGTCTGTTGAGAAGGGCTATGAAGCATCTGGGCCAGTGCCTGCGACTTATGGAGTCTTCTAACCACCCTCTCGATGGTCCGAAAGCCTGGAAGACCGAGAGGAATGGGACTGGTGACTGCACTAAGGAGATCTCGGAGCCGAGTGGACCGACTCCAAAGAGGGGGACCAGGAGCACTTACGGGTCAAAGTCGGCACCGACAAAACTATTGGAGCCGACTGAGATTTTGAAGCATCGGCTCCGGCTGGAGCCGATGCCAAAGCAGAAGTAGCACCACTGGTCGGAGGCTCTAAACTCGGAGCCGACGATTTAGTGGGCTTAGCAGGCTTGCCCGACGAAGACTTGGCCGGGGAGCCTTCAGGCTTTAATAAGCCTCTCAAAATCACTTTGTTCCTGCATTCCTGCAGGACTAAATCAAAAATAGGAAAACAACTCTCAGCTGAAGGTATCTCTCACCAAATGAACAGAAAGTATGTAGAAACAAGAGTAAGAGGTACCAACACGATCCGGAAACTTTCACATTGAACAAAGTCCCACCATTAGACACGATAAAAATCCAAAAACACTTTAATGTATGAAAAAATAATAAGCGCTTTCGCGTAGTGCAAGGCTACGCTTCATCAGATACATTCTAAAAAATATTGCAAGTTTAAATACAAAACATTTTGGCGGGATCATTAACCAATAAATTCATTATCTAATCAATAAAATGTATATTGGTCATTATATCTTTCAATTAATGATTTTTACTAAAGTTATCAACCCTTTAGCTTAACGGCAAAAAGTGTTTATGCAACACAATGCACTAAAGACAACAGCAAAACTTCTTCATACATAACAGCATGGTTCACTACCAAAATACAATATATCATTCCCCATAGTGATGTTAAGACAATCAGATGTTTACATATTTCAACCACGAAGGCTGATAGATCCGCAAATACAAATCAAACAGAAGGATCTCACAAGACAAAGAATATACAATAATATATCTGACAGGCATATACAAAATGCATGTCTTATGTAGTCCCCTGTTAAAACAATTCAGGTGTATGCCTAAAGATCAAAATAGAGACCGGAAAAGCCAAACGGTCATTACCCAAATACGCGGCTCAGCAAAATTGTTTATATAATTAAATATAGGCTGCTCTTAGTCGTCAAACGGCTGCAACGAAAACAATACGACCATTACCTTATATATTCATGGTGCAATGACAAAATAAATATCAACATACCATCCTCAGTAGACATAGAATAATATTAAGATCCCATTGGCAGTCAAACATATAAAGAAACAAAAAATCAAAAAAATCCGATACAAACATACTTTATAATGGAGTGTCAGACCTGATAATCAACCATGAACGCCCCATCGCAATCCACTCAATCTAACGTCAAATTCCTAAATGAATACGACCAAGAAATAGAAAACGACAAAGAATCATATATGGTATCAGATCAAACCAGCATAGAATGAAATGCTTGACTACATGTAGTAGCGTAAGTGAGTATATAGAATGGCAGACATAATGTTTCCAAAAAGTCACATGATGACTACAAAAAGTAACAAAGTGTAAAAACCATCTAACCAGAAGCAACAACGCTAACAATATGTCTGAACACTGCAATACTATATTGCGTTGTGCATCTCATGGTTAAACTGCAAGATACACCCACAAAAAACTCCTAAATAGAACTACAGTAAACATAAAAGAATAAAAAATGTTCTATTAACATAGGACTTTTAAAAAGATATATATAGAGAAATAAGGTATCTAAAAAAAGGAATAATCCTGTAAATGCATACACAAATAAAAAATAAAAAATATAAAATACAACAAAATCAACCAAAATATATATTAACATCATAGGTCTAAGAGGTTGATTGACACAAACTACTCATGCTCATTATCAAGACTATGTTAGAACTATAAATGCAAACAGTAACTAACATTATATTAAAACAATACAAAATAGAAGTAGCAATCATTTTAATAATATATATGGTGCATATGGATCCATATATATTGCATCACTTCCTCTCTGACAACACTGGCTTAATAGAGATGGAGTTGTTTAAGCCTGGGGGTAGGTGGGCTGCTAGCCTTAGAATCCAATGTAACTCAGCTCTAGCTAGGGCATTATCATTATCTCCTCCTCTCTTACTCACTGCCAACACTTGCAATACCCTAAAATTAAAAAAGTGTGTGTCGTACTCTTTCACATGTCTAGCCAAGGCATTGGTATCATCCTGCCTACGAATACCGTATAGATGGTCATAAATACGGTCTCTCAGCCTCCTCTTTGTCAACCCTACATAGAAGGCTGTACATAGAGAACATGTGGCTAAATACACCACATTTCTAGTGTTACAACTAGCATATTGGTTGGGTTGGAAACTAATATCCATAACAGGATGTTGGTATACTTGTGTCCTGGAGATATTATTGCACCTATTACATTGGTAGCACGGGTACGTACCTTTACTCACAACATCCCCTAGCGTCAGTTTACAATGACCTCTAGTATTAGTCACGTGTTGATCATTACACAACAAGAGTTTGAGGTTATCACTGTTCTTATAGCAGAACCTGGGCCTAACACCTATAATATCTCTAATCTGCTTATGTATAACAAGAACATTCCAATTTTTCCTTATTACTTGTCTTATTCTTTCAATATCACTAGTGTATTTAATGGTGTAATTCACCATAGTCCCATAATTTCTGGGTTCATAAAACCTCTTATATTTATTGTCATCAGAGACCACCATGCCATGTGAATCCATGGGTTCAGTGTCTCCTAGAACTTCATGTCTTATCTTCCTGACCATTCCTAAGTCATATCCCCTGTCACTGAAGAGGAGCTCCATCATATCGGCCTCTCTCAACAGATCTTGTTCATCAGGACATAATCTGGATATTCTAGTGAACTGACTTCTCACGATACCCTGGAAGGTATGCCTAGGATGCATACTATCGTAAGCTAGAATCGCGTTCTTCCATACTGATTTCCTGTACAGAGTTGGTATAATGTTACCTTTGTTGGTCAACCTAAGTGTAACATCTAAAAAATGAATCTGTTCAGGGGAATATTCTTTAGTAAACCTCAGGAAATTTGTTGTTGATTCCAGATATCCTAAGAATATATCAAAATCTTCGATGGTACCCTCCCATACAATAAGTATGTCATCCACAAATCGTTTATAAAACTTTATAAACTTGGATGACTCATGCTGGAATAGGAATAGTTGTTCCCACCAAAAGACAACCAAATTGGCGTAGGTATTAGCACAGGGGGTGCCCATGGCCACCCCCCATGTCTGTAGAAAATACCTATCACCAAACATAAAGACATTATTGTTCAAAATAATGTCTAATAGTTGGCAAACGAGTATGACTCTGTCATTAGAAAAAGTAGTTAATTTGTGGAGTAGTTCTCTGACGTACTGTATCCCAACATCATTCGGGATTGAGGTGAACAACTTCTCCACATCCATGGTTATAAGAAAATACTGTTTATTATCCAAATCTAGATGTAAACTCTTAATACTCTCCAACAGTTGGTACGTATCTTTCAAAATAGTGGGACAACTATCAACAACAGGTCGTAAGACATTCTCCAAGAAGACCGATACTCGGGAGGTTATCCAACCTTCACCTGACACTATCGGTCTCATTGGT